>NC_051272.1:20059306-20359306 GCF_015220745.1 Sebastes umbrosus
CCAACACCACTGGGCTGTGTCGCATTGTGTTCTGGACACATGGTAAGCCACAGCTTTTGAAGCAGTTGGTGGTGATTGTGGGAAGTGGTCGTATCCGCCAACTGCCGGGTCATCCACTTTGGAGAATAACTCTAAAGTGAGGAGAAGCAGTTAGGCAGTGACGCTGCTCCTGGTCAGATGACAACAACACTGAGCCCTTTGTTTTCTTCATTCTACCTGAGGCAGAGCAGCGCAGCTTTTCTGGTTATATGACATACAAAAGAACGACTTGTTTTTTTTCCCCCAGGTAGTTAAGACAGTGGTCCACAAGAAGACAGTAACATAATATTCAACAAAACTGATACATATGCTCTTTTCTTTAACCTTGAATCAATTTGAGATGGAGCGCAGAGGCTTTGTTGCATAACACACAGCTAAATACAATCCATTCCCCAAAACTTTTTGTGAAATCTGTGGATAGCTTTTGATTCTAATATTTTTTTTGAAAGGAAATAGATACAATAACTTACTTGCCCAAGCCCGAGCTGTTCCATCACTATTTAATCCCTTTTAGAATATCAATGAATAAGGTCCATTAGAGTGGAAATGATTGGATTAGAGCCTGATACCTACCTGTATGAGCTGCTATACCCGTGGGATCTGAAAGTGTCTGAGGGTCCCTGCTTCTCAGTTTTCCAACAAAATCTTCTCAGCGTATTTCTTGCGTTTCATAGCTTTCAAGAAAGAGAAGTGAAACATACAAGCACTATTTCCTATTCTTATATAAAGGTTAACCTGATATGACACACAAAGCTTTGGATTAATAGGCATATTACCATAAAAGTATTTCATGAGAAAGCCAAGAAATTACTTTTATTCAACTTCTTTTTCTCTAAGGAACAGGGTTACAGGGTTGATTGAGAACTTCACACTGCCCTAGTCAATATGCAAGTTTGCATAGACTTCCATTTCCGAGGTCCGGCAGTATTGACATAACAGAAAGTCCAGCACGGTGGGTCAGTACATTCTTCTTTTGGCAGAAGCAGACATTTCTCAACTACAGCCCACAGTTGCCAGGGTGAATGATAAATGCTTCTCTGTACTGTAGCTTATCACCAGCACTCAAGCAACCCAATAGCATTTAGTTAAAGTGGGAACCTAAATGGGAGTGACAAAGTATGTTTGTCTTTCTGCTAAAGGTTGAGCTAGTACATGTGGTGCTGTGTGTAGACCTTTCTCTAATAGAAAATGGAAATATGGAGAACAGGACATACAGATCTGGAGCCATTAATGCCTTGACCCCTGCAGATTTTTTGTTTATTCATTTTGTCCACTAAATGTCACACTACACTTAAGGTGGCAGTAGGCAGAATAATTTTGGCATCATTGGGCAAAAATCCCATAATAACCTTTCAGGATATTGTAATTCAAGTGTTCTGAGAGAAAACTAGACTTCTGCACTTCCTCATGGCTTTAAATAATCTAGCCTGTGACGGGAGACTTTGGCCAATCACAGGTCATTTCAGAGAGAGAGCATTCCTATTGGCTGTCCGTTCAATGAAGCGCACTCAAAATGACATAAGAAAGATTTCACGGAGCGCAGAAAAACAACCAATCAGAGCCGAGCTGGAGTCTGCCGTCTCTGAGCAGCTGTCAATCACTCGCGAACTCCAATCAAACGGTCAAACTAGGCAGCGCTGATCAAATATGAATCAATATTCTGTTACTGTAATGCCTATTTCTTGCCTCAAATGTTGTCAGAAACATCTTGTAGTGTACTTAATATTGATTCATATTTGATCAGCGCTGTTTGACCGTTTGATCAGAGTTTGCGAGTGATTGACAGCTGCTCAGAGACGGCAGACTCCAGCTCGGCTCTGACTGGTTGTTTTCCTTCGCTCTGTGAAATCTTGCAGATGCCGTTAGGAGCACAGAGGACACAGAGGCACAGGATTTTTTTTCAGATTACCTGTCTCATGTACTACTGTGAGGATATAGTGACCATTTATAAAAATAACTCCTGTTAATCATATTTGCTCCATTTCTACCCACTGCTGCTTTAAATGAGGCTACAAAATACTACTGAACTACAAAATCAAGTAGCAGTTTCCTACTTACGTTACAGCCTTGTTTTAGACAGAACAAAAGAAACAAAATTAGCTGAATAACACCATACAACCAGCTTCTCGAAGACTCACACAAAATATGAATTCATGTCCTAAAGCAGAGCCAGGGTCTGAATATGTAAAAGTTCAAGAGAGAATCATTATTTAGTGTTGTGTCTGGTTAACATTGTGCAACGCATTCTTACATAATTGCTCCAGCGCTCGGCAAAGCGAGGGCTCTCCGCGCAGCGACACAGGCCAGACTTGAGGCATCAGAATGTAATTAATGGTTGCACATTATCAGGCAGCTGTTGGAAGGCTTTGTTCTGGTGCCAGATCAGCAGTCGCCTCGTGCCTGTCTGTGCGAGGTAAGAGCGAGGACTCTCCTCTTTAGAGAGGAGCCACTCAGCATCTGTGCACACCTCTCATTTGCTGGCATCAAACGCCTCTACAGATAGAGCCATCTGAACACAGCTCTGTGAAATTAGTGGATTGTAAATGTGGGGGATTTTATTACATTGCCACCTAACTACTACTGAGGGAAAATTAGTTATTCTTTGATTAAGTAAAAATAACAGTGCTCAATTTAGATTGCCGCAGGGACAGTGGTGGAAGAGGTATTCACATCTTTCACTTGGGTAAAAGTAGCAGTACCACAGTGTAAAAATACTCTGTTCCAAGTAAAAGTCCTGCATTCAAAGTCTTATTTAAGTAAAAGTACAAAAGTATTAGCATCAAAATATACTTAAAGTACCAAAAGTAAAGGTACTTATTATGCAGAATGGGCCATTTCAGAAACATATAGGTACAGTATATGGGTGTTTCTGCAACTACGGTCACTTTTGACTCTCCCACATAAAAGAATCAACCTCTATAAATTTTAATTTTAACTTTCAGAGTATGTAATACATATTAACAGGTACACAAAATGACATAATTCTGTAACATGTTTATTTTTTATGGTTTTCATCACTTGTTCTTATACTAAATGTCTGCAGCATTACAATAATGCTCATTTTATACATTTTGCTTTTTTAATTTCTATAATATTTTTAAGACATTTAAATTAATTTTCATCAAGTTTTGTGCATCATTGTAAATATTGATATAAAAACATTTTTTAACAATAGGGGATTTTATGATATTCTCTACACACTGAAAAATGTAGATAGTAACCACAGGTGTCAGTCTTCATACATAAAAAAATATAATATATGTTGTGTTTTATGACATATTGATATTCTAATGTCTAATGTCCTTATCACAAAAAACATGTTACTGAAATTACATTTTTTGCTAATATTGCAGATAAATGGCAGCAGGCAAGGTGTTCTACGTTAGCTTTGATTGATTATATTATTGAATTATAATTATTGATGCATTTGTGAGTTCGTCACTTTATTGTTGTAGCTGGTAAAGGTGGAGCTCATTTTTAATTACTATAAATACTTCTATCTCATCTAAATTTGTAAAGTAACTATAGTAAACTAACATTTTTAAATAAATGTAGTAGAGTAAAAAGTACAATATTTCCCTCTGAGATGTAGTGGAGTAGAAGTAGAAAGTAGCATAAAATGGAAATACTCAAGTAACGTACAAGTACCTCAAAATTGTACTTAAGTACAGTCCTTGAGTAAATATACTTAGTTACATTCCACCACTGTGCAGGGATGCCCTGGTTCCCTCCACAAAAAGGTGATTTTTCGACTGGATTTTGGATTATTGCAGAAAATAAGCTCTATGGCAAACAAACCTTTATGATACTCACATTTTTTATTCAGCAAGATAATCTTCACAAATGAACATCACTTTTATGATTTTTGAAGTCTGAATGCAATCGCCAGAAGTTAAATTTCAACATTAGGTTATAAACGAACAACACCACGCATGGGCATGAGTATACACACGAGGCTGTAAAGGTGGACGAGTCGGCGTGCTGACATCTTGTAGTCTCATTTAGCCACACAGCTTGTGTTAACCACAGACCTTATTTCAGGCATCTAATAAAAAAACATTCCAAAAACCCATTGACTTCCAGACGAGGGAACCGGAAGTGCTTAAATACTAACTCATTTCCGGGTTTTAGGACTCCGACCTGCAGCACTCAGTAGCCTCAGGAGGTAATATTCAGCCCACAAGCACAGTGTAAAATGAACTTATTGGGTACAATAACTTCCTCTGGTACTGCAATGTTTATTCCATCCCTTAGTCATTGCTCAATGATGTGAACATGATGTCATCCCTGCTTCTCCGATTTCAACACACAGTATCATTTGACTGGTATGCATAACCCACAGACCAGTATAGGGCCAGTCAAGTCAGCAGGATAGGGTAATAGGCATCATTGGAAAAATGGTATAACACTTAATTCAGCTGGAGATGCTGAGGTATGCAGTAGTAGCAGTAGGAATATGGGTCACTAGGCTTTGAAAGTTAGTGGGAAAAAGGTCCCTGAAAGAAGGGGTAGTTCCCACTCACCTCACTCAACTCACCTCTGAATCATTAAACACGCTTCCCTGAATCACCGTTAGTCACAGTCTGACAGAAACCCAACCCACAAATGGCTCTGTGTTCACAGCAGCGATGACCTCATTGGATCCATAGCCCCTTTGGGTGCTGTCCAAATGTTTTTCTTTCCAGGTTTTATGAGATTTCCACTAGTGATATGTGTCATTAAAACTCAATGAGTGGGTACTCTATTTTGTAATTAGAGGATGTTGTAAGTGGTCTGAGTCAGTTTGAACTGAAGTGATTGTGTGAGGAAATACATTGCAGCTCGGCTGTGGCAAAAAAAAAAAAAATCAAGCAGAGCTATTTATCCCAGACCTACTGGGTTTTATTTTTCTATATAAAGTCAAAACAGAGCTGGACTTGTGTTCAGTGTGATAATTTATTCATGCTAAAGTACTGAAAAGGTTGACTGTGTAACTTTCTGCAGAGCCCCATACTGTAGACTGTATATATAGATGGATGAAGCGTCTCCACTTCCTCCCGCTGTACAAAAGTGAAGCCAAAATATCACGGATATTGAAGCTGCCATCTTGAGATTTTGACGTCATTTGGAGCCAGAGTCTGCACAGTAGTGATCGGGGTCCTGGAGCCTCTGTATCCAGGTCCCGCCCACACACCTGCCCGAGCCAATCAAGAGCCGAGCACGGCCACAGCTTGCTAGTGTGAGCCACGTAGCTGCTACGATAGCAACACGGTAGCTGTTTGGCTAGAAAGACACAACTAACCATGATATCTCTTTAACTACATTCATGATCAAATTGACACATGTTCTATTACACAGACTCCTGACGGTTATGGAAAGTTACATCTCCTCTCTCGTACAATTCTCGAGACTCTTCTGCTTTCCTCAGAGCAGCTGTCAATCATGACGTCTCATCCCCTTTTTATAGCATCAAATAGAGAGGTGAAGTCCCGCCCCTTCCGGTGGACCACCATGGGACCTTATTTTGGAACAATACCAACGGCAGTCAACAGCGAGAGACAAATATTTTTTTGATCCCATTTGAATTGCACTATGAATCACACAAATGATGTTTGACAATTTAAAAGATAATTTTGCAAGTCAAGAAAGTCAAATACGTAATTAGGGAGACTAAAGTCGCGTAAGTGACGTCTGTCTTGCTGAAGCTACGATGGCTGTGTGTTTCGTACTGGGATGTACTCACACAAGCAACGTGTCAGGACAGGAGGGCCGGGAGTCGCTGGATAAAACCCATCAGGTACTGTATGGTAACTTTTCATTTGTTCGTGGAATATAGCTAAGTTAGTGAGAGACGAGAGGTGTAGTTCACTGAGCCGTTTCACACAAAACTAAATGATACTACCACAAACTGAAACTTTCCTGACTTCGGCTCTCTACAACTAATCAAAACCAAACTTATTAGAAAAATGAACACTTGGTCATATATCAGTATGATAAGAACTGCCTAAAATGACAGAAACCATCTTTGGGAAAGCTCAACCTCGCAAGATTGATGTGTCTGTTAAATATCTAAACTAACATAATCTTACCTGCATGTTGTCATTAGGCATTATTGGTTTAGACAATAATCTCTGTGTAAACATAATAAAACTGACCTGCTTCCTTAGAGCTCTCTCTGCGTCATAAACTGCTTTATTAATTGCTATCAGTACTTAGTGAGCAAAAGGCTAAATGTGCTGGACTTTAAATCATCCTATCATGAGTGGGCTCCCTATTGATTGCAGCTGGCGCCATTACTCACAAGATCCTGCAGTGTCACTTAAGTAATGGAGCAGATTATTAATTAAAATGAAGGACTACTTAACATAGATCAGAGTCATAAACTCCACTTTGGTGTCATGCATAAATAACCTGACATGCTTGTGATTCCCCAACATACAGTGCTCATTAAAGCTCATCACATGTGCTGACACCACACATCCTGGCACACAGCACCTCCTGTTTTCATCTTGGTGAGTGCGAGCCTGTGCCTTCACCCTGCAGTGTATTTATGCTTAAGTAGCAGTAATAGATCAGTTTGCGGAGAACCACTTCAGGCTAGTTGAATGGGAAAGTGCTGTTTCAAAAGCATGATTATGTGGTGGGAGTGGACGAGGCCACACTCCACTGCAGACGTCTTAAACGTCTGAGGTGATGTACAGTGTTAATTAAGGTGTAGATGTGAAACAAACCAAGAAACTTCATCTTTCTTTTTCCTTTTGTTGTAGAAGCTGATGACATGAATAACAAAGCAACCACAACATCTGTTTGGCTTTGCAATATTCAGGAAGTCTCAGCATGCAGTCCTCCCCCCTGTTTACGCACATATCCTGTGTCTGATGGGAAAGCAGAGCAGTGTGACAAACAGGTCATGAGCATCTTTTCGGGGCAGCGAGGGTCATGTGAGCGACAGTGAGAAAGGCTCCAGTCCAGAAATAACTCTTCAAGGCGGACAGCAAGAAATCCTCAAGGACAACACTGATGTTCCCGAATGATCCTGGAGTTTTGGACAATAAACTATCTGATTATCCCTCCATCCTTCTGTTCAGCAACTACTATCAAATTCAAAGAGAGCTGTCTAATGCATTAATCATCATTCCTAATGAATGAAAGGAAGCAATTTGATTTTGATAGGGTGCGCACATTGCCATGCAGATCTTCACCAGCACAGAACAAAAAAAGCCTTGTGCACAGAATATTGTGTTCACAAGTTAAGGAAAAAAATGATGAGGAAACAAAGTAGCTGCTGAAACCGCAAAAGGGGACATATCATGTTCATTTTCATGTTCATACTTGTATTTTGGGTTTCTACTAGAACGTGTTTGCATGCTTTAAAGGACCAGTGTGTAACAATTAGGAGGATCTATTAGCAGAAATGGAATATAATATTGTATATATACTGTATATAGTATAAATATATATATATTAAGTATGTTTTCTTTAGCGTATAATCACCTGAAAATAAGAAGTCATGTTTTTGTTAGCTTAGAATGAGCCGTTTATATCTACATAGGGAGAGCAGGTCCTCTTCACGGAGCCGGCCGCCATGTTTCAACAGTAGCCCAGCATTTATTTCTGCACAAACTGCAACTTCCACTCTACGTTCACCTGATATTCTCAAAGCTAAAGTAACTCTGTCTTCTGCAACATTCACTCACTTGTTCTCTCTCTCTCTCGCTCCACCACTCACTCCCCACGTACACACACTCTACGCACGACTCTGCTATTCCCCAAATGACCTACGTTACTATAACAACAACTGGCTCCAGATAGAGCCATTCGTGTTTTCACGTCAGCCGTAGCAATCCTACATGCATGGCACACGGGAGAGGTTTAAATTGGTTGCAATCTGCAACCTCACCACTACATGTCACTAAATCCTTCACACTGCTCCTTTAATGTTCAAAAAACAAAGTTTTCTCATATTGTCTGTCTGAATATACCTGTATTCACCCCCTGTCTGAAACGCTTTGTTTTAGCACGTCTCTTTAAGCCCCCCTCCCGAAAAAAGGCCAGTCGGCTTTGATTGGCTTGCGATAAAAATATGCTGCATCCTTGCAAAGGTAGTTCTCAAGCAGTGGGCAACCTCCGGGTCAGAGAAGTGAAGCCAATGCTGAAGTACCGTAAACGTGCATTCTTTCTATTAGCCAGCAGGGGGCAACTCCTCTGGTTGCAAAAAGAAGTCTGATTGTATAGAAGTCTATGAGAAAATGTGTTTTCAGATCAGGAAAGTGAATTCATTATTATTTAATTAAATTAAAGTTAATTTTGGTCGCCTAAAAATATCTTATTTAGCGTTTGGTTGTACTTAGCTCCACCCTCTCGTGTCACTTCTGGTTGCAAAAGATGGCGACGGCCAAAATGCTGAATTTAAGACTTCAAAACGGCAGTCCACAAACCGATGGGTGACGTCACGGTGACTACGTTCACTTCTTATATACAGACTATGCGTGGGTGGATATACTCAGATGATTCCCGTTATTCTGATCTAGAGACCGGACAAAAAACTGACTTGGTCTTCGTATTTCACAGTTTGTGGGTTGGTAGACATATAAAAAGGCAACTGTATGTGCACAAGCACTGAAAAAGTAAGTATTTCATGATGTGTCCCCTTAACAGAACACTTACTTCTCTGTCAACTGGTGGCCTTGAAATATCAAAATATCCCACTATCCAGTTGAGACAGAGTAACCTCCAAAGTAATTAATTATGTAATTATGTAGATCTTCTTGAAAAGGAAGGAAACATATGACCTAGTCTCTGACATCACAGTACACATATTTATGTATGAACATCTGCTGTGCTTGAGGCTATTTTGAGCCTGGAGCTTTAAAAAAATGCAAGGTCATGCAAAAAGTGCAATGATCTGCACAACACTTCCATGATCACAGTATCATTACAGCTTAAGTTAGGTACTTACTGATATTACATGAAAAGTTGTTTAGTTGAATGTTGTTAAGTCCTCAGACATGGGAGGATATTGTGAAATCCTGGATTTCCACAGAAGATAAGTCACTGTGTGAGTCTGCAGTGTTTATTTCGTGTGAACGTGTCTGTGTGCTTCATCATGCTCTTCAGTAGTGTGTGTACAGTCGATTCAAAAAAAGAAAATAAGAGTCGCATCTACTAAAGCAAAAGCATATCTGTCACAAAAGTGTCTGTTTTGATTTAATTATTCTTTTGTTCACAACGAGTACCCGACCCACATCCTTCGGCTGAGACTAAATGAGCTCTCTACTCGGAGAGAGAGCGAGTCATAGACGCCGTGTTTGTTTGTTTATATAATGACACCACTCTCTGTAGTAACTTCCTAAAAGATCTGCCTGTGATTGATGAAGTATGCAGTTAGACACCACACAGCTTTACACACCCCGTCATGTTACATTGACAAGCTGCACAAGCACTGAATGTTCTACCACAAACGATGTGTCCTGAGAGACCTCATGAAGCTGGCAGTTTACAGCATGTTAATAAAACAAGCCAAGCAAAACAGGGACTTTCAGTCTTTCTGCATCAGAAGTAAGCAGTGAGACTCCCACACAATGTGTTCATTTAATGAAATGATATAGTCTGATATGTCAATCATGAGGAAACGTTCTCCTGTCACCAGTTTTACTCAGACAGTTCAATGTTTGTTATAATTTTTTTTAATGAAACACAAGAAGATCCTTTGGCACAGTACTCCAGTTTAAGGGGAGACATTACAGGTGAAAATAATAATACAAATATAATAGATATCACCATGAAACTTCCCCAGTTGATTACTAAAGACAATTATTTCAGACAAGTTTTTCCGAAATGTATTAATTTTGTTTAAATATGCAAATGAGGCATTATCTTATCAAACATGCACTAGTTTGCATTCATTTCCCGAAAATAAATCTGAACATTGATTGAAGCCAGATTCAAAATTCTTGTTTCATTTTGTTGACATAGTAGAGTCAAAAGTTATTACTGAGGGAATTTGGATATCTCTTTTTATCACTCCATAAATCAGAAAATACTGTCAACAGCCATAAAAAAACTATTCTCGCCATGTTTTAAGGAACAAAATGTTCTATAAATCAGGTTATGAATGATATATGAACAAACCCCTCTGTAAAAACCTTCAGAATATAGACAGGAATTAAACTGGAACGTTTGGTGAATGTAAGAGCTACTGAAGTGCAGATTTCTGGCTCAGAGAAAAAACTAATTTTGAGAAAACGGCCTTTAAAGATACTGTACGATTCCATACATTTTGACACTACTGGTGAAAAGGGTAAACATGTTTAACTAATAGATATCACCATGAAAATTCCCCAGTCAATTACTTACTTTAAGATAAATATTTTTATTTTCTGAAATTTTATGTTTAAATATGCAAATTAGGCATTATCTAATGCTAACTTTTGGTGAATTTGGGAGAAATTTACAGACGCAAATAGACAAAGTAGTAAAATAACCACCTGAATGTGTATTTTGGATGTTTTCTTTCCACTAGTCTGAAAGAAGACATGTTATAGAAACAAAATAGCCCAAAATCTCAAAATTGACCAGTGCATGAAAAACAACGTTTTCGCCTGTGTTGTCTCCCCTTGATAATATCTGTGTTTCATCTTTATGGGCCTCATGTCAGACCACACTATCAATTAGCCCATTAACACAAAATAAGTGAATTAAAACCTTTTTGAGTATCTCTCTTCTCCTCGTACAAGATGACTAGTGGTTTATTTATTCTGCTCATGTGGCAGATTGCATGTTGTGCTGAGTCAGCTTTTGGCTTTTACCTCCTCCCACTCCACACACCTGTTTAGGTGTAACGAGTTCAACGTTGCCTTTGGAATATTTAATACATGACTCCCAACTACACCACAAACTGAAAAACAAACATGAATACATATAGTTGAGCCATTTGGCACGATGACCAGTGTTAGCAACAGCGAAAGGGCCGGGGCAGCAAATTGGCTCTGAATCGACGAGTGGGAGTGATGGGTTGTGGGAAATCTGAGCTCCTTTCCTCCCTTGTCAAGGTCCAGTAAGCATATGGTAACGGCAATACATCAACATTCAGCCAGTTACTGCACATCACACAGAAATGTAAGGAATGGCACTCACTGTAATGAAAAATCTTTTCTAAAGAATACAAAACAGCATTTTAATCAAACATCCTTTGATCAAATTTCACAATAATCCTCAAAATCACAAGATGTGTATTCCTTGATGTCTCTATCAGTGAGAAAGTGCCACAGTGTGTGTGTGTGTGTCTGCATAAGAATCTAAATTTGTCCGTCTGCTGTAGAGGCAGTGGGACACAGCTGAATCCTGTGGTGAGGTTGTGTCTGGGCCACTAAACACGTCCCGCGTGATGATCACCATTCGGTACGCATGGGCCATCTGCTACGCTGAGACAGAGCAGGCGGGGAAGGGGAAGAGTTTCATGTGGCAGCTCCTCTAATCAATAAGAATTGATTCCTCACTTATCTCAAATACAGCCTGGCTGATGAGACGTCACACATGTGACCTCCTGCAAGGAGAGGAGAGCGGAGGAGGATTGTCAGCAGGGTAGATTATGCACTGTGTTGTGCAACAAAGACACGCATGTACACATGGTGAAAAGCCTGCATACCTGTGGTTTGAAAGCAAACACTATGCACACACTGACTGACAGATACACACAAGGGCAGGTATGCTCAGATTTGGACTCATACACTAGACATGTAAACATACATAGTGATTCAGCCAGAGGACTGTCTCCTTTTCATGTTGGACGTGTCAAAGCTTGCATGGACAGTTATCCCCCTTGCTATCCTCTTTAGCGTCCATCCTCTAAACCTGCTCCCTCTGCCGCTGCCACTCTCCTCTTGTTGCAGGCAGACAATTAATCAGTGCTTTGTCGGCTGGATGGCTTACATTCACTGCAGTTGCTGTGCTCAGCAGAAAGGTAAAATAAATAAAGAGCAGGCAAACCCTCTAAATTGACGGATGGATGGATGGATGGATGGATGGATGGATGGATGGACAGACTGCTATATGGTAGAATATCACACAAAGAAAGGGTCAATGCCATACAGGTGATTAGAAATATTGATGGAATGGATAATAAACAAATTTGTGACAATAAAGAAGAAGCACAAAAGGTGCATGAGCAGCACACAGAAACATGCAAATGTGTGCTCTCTGTAGCCAACGGATCAAACAGCTCACTGACAGGAAACTTTACAGGGCAAAGGAAGGTGGTGGAGTTGTTCCACAGAAAACTTTCTGAATGTTCTTTTGTGATGTGAATGTTAAACCTGTCCCTTCTCCTACTTCACATTTACATATGCACCAAATCACATCTCATTGGACTGAGGACATCTTTTGCAGATTGCAACCTCTGTGTGCCAAGCGTGTAGGCAACCTCTGTGTGCCAAGCGTGTAGGCAACACATTCTCATCCCAGCTCGTTACATACCGCCCCTTTGTCACACCCCTTGGCGTCCCTTAATTTTCGGCATCAAAACCACTATAGTTAATCTTGGTGTCACTTTAGGTTTAGGCAACAAAACCACTATAGTTGGGTTTAGGAAACAACTACATGTTTGGGCTTAAAACTACTATGTTTGTACAGTGAAAATGACACTGAACGTTGGGAACACGGGACAGGAACAAACAGCTGATTGTAACATGACGCACCAGACACGAACAGCGGTCTCAAGCCTTGTGTTTGTTGGACCAATCCGCCTCCCCTCCTGCCTGCCCGGTGGGTGTTCTCGCTCTTAAAGCTGCACTTTCTATGAGCGTTTACTGTTGCTGCGGATGGGTTTACATTACAGTGAATGGAACGCTCGTTGCGTTTCATACTAGCACTAAAGGGACGGCTGTGACAAAGCCGCGATACTTAACTCCTAGGGAATGAGAATGGGCTGAGAGTAGCGTAGGTCATCAACTCCGGAACGAGTAACATTATCGACTCCGGCCCAAGCAACAAAAGTTAACACAGTGGTTTGTCTGTTTTGGACTACTGTAGAAACATGGCGGCTGGCTCCATGAAGAGGACCCGCTCCCTATGTAGATATAAACATCTCATTCTAAGGTAACGAAAACACAACAATTCTTATTTTCAAATGATTATACACTAAAGAAAACATACTTATTTAAATTATATTCCATTTCTGCCAAAAGATCCCCCTAAATGTTACACACTTGTCCTTTAACACTTAAAGCTGACAAGTTTGTTCCGGAGTCACAAGTTGTAATATTTACTGTAGGCAGCCTCTGGTGGAGAGAAAAAAATAGAAACTGAATTGTTTGCAGCAGCTGCTTAATGAGTACTGCTCCAATAAAATATTCATTTTAAATGACACAATGTTATTCTCCACTTTCTCTGGCCTCCTTGTGAACTTGAAGCATTGTCAAAATGAACAAAAGCACCTTCATACATGATGGAATATCGGGAAAATGACAGAAAGAGCAAAAAACTGGCAACGAATCAGAGCAGAAAGGATTGGAATAATTGCATTTGTGATTACCGTGCAATTACAGTAGCGTACACAAAATGAGCTCCTTGATTCCTAATTTGCAGATCATGACTGCTGTGAAATGCAATTAATGGATCCCTGATTTATTTAGTGAGCTGTGATGAACGAGTTCCTCTGAGCTCACTGAGACAGTGTACAGCGCTCCATCCCGGCTAGTCCTCTTTAAGAAAGAGACATTATTCCATCTGCTCTGTGGGGATGTAAAAAGAGACAGAAAAAGAAAGGCGCATTCAAAAAAATGCTAATTTAGACGTATCTAAAAGAATAAAATTCACTGATATCACACACCAAGTTTAATATAGAAACAGGAAACAAAGCGAGGGATCACCTGACAGATTCAGCAAGGTGTCGCTCTGAGGTCTCTATGAGGTGACGTGGATGTCAAAACATCAGGTGAAAGAGCCTATTGTTTGGAACGAGCCGGGTAGAGTGCCACGCGGAGGGCACAGACTATCTTTCTTTTTTGTAAACAGACAGATGCCAAGGGAACAGTCTGCAAAATGTGAGACAACACGGCTCCCTGGATGGCTGCCATGTCCCTGCAGGTACAAGCAAGCTACTAGAGGATTTTGGGGAAAACAGGACACGGCTTGGCAATAATTGGAGGGACCCTCTGGAAATCTCTGCTTTGTAGTTAAATCTTTGTTTGAATATGATGCGTGGGATTAATGAGGATGTGAGGGAAACATTTATGAAGCCACAAAGCCTCAATTTATCTTAGCCATTGCCGTGTCTTGCACGCTTTTCATTTAACCAAAACAGGTGTGCAGTGTGTGTGATCTGATGAAGTGATGCTGGTAAGAAATAAGAATGGAGTTGAAACATCCTTGAGGCTATTGTGTTGGTTTACAATAGAACCCCAATCAGCTGCTCGGATGTGGAGCAAAAAAAAGGCCTAAATATGTAAATGTCCCAGTCAACTCCATTTTGCTGCCAGATATGTACACACAGTGTGAGAGGGCCTGATGGGCTGCATAATAACTCAACCTCCACCCATTCCTGTCCCGGCATAACAGGTGTTTAGACTGTTTTGCCATAAATCATGCCCTTGCCAGATGTTGCCAAGCAACTGATTAATTAGTACAGCCTCCTGAGTGAGGAACGGTGGAGCCAGAATTGCAGATCTCATTTCGGTCCCAGTGGTCCGAGGAGTCCACCAGCCCACACAGAGTCATTCATTGGATGTCTATGGGGAACATCGGGACGTTCAGTACACCTTAAAGTGACAGGAGAAAATGGTAATGTTTAAATACACAATTAATTAAATACGCAAAAGTTTGGGTAGATACTGTAAATCCAGTTAAGATGTCCAAATTTCTTCATTGTTAAAGAATAGCTTTGGTATTTTTCAACCTGGACCCTATTTTCCCATGTTTTTGTGTTTAAGTGACTAATTTCTGAAATTGGTCCAGTATTGTGGGATAACGCTGCTGTGGCAGCTGTTCACAGGCTGCAATATGGTGCTATTGGGGCAAGCTGGCACTGTCATTTACATCCACTTAAAGTGCTTGTTTTTGCCACTGACAGGCTCTGATTGTTATTATAAGTGTATGACAATACTGTGGAGAGGACCCTACAGAGGAATAAAATGTTTTTCTAACCTTTCTCTTGATCCGGTCTGTTTGTTATTGTGTCCAAGTCCCGCTCAAGGAGAAATCTAGTCGTGAAATCTGAATATCCGTATACTGAAATAAATACGGTACGGCCATCGAATTCAAAGACCTCATCCAAAATTTTAAATCATCTAAATATTCAGCCATGACATTGAAAATCTTATAGATAACACTAAGTCCTAAACTTTCTGTAGTCCAACACAGCAAACTCTGCCCAGCTGGCACTCGCGTTTCCACCATGGATGTATTCCACTATTCCACCAACACGTCACCTCGCCAGATTTCAGAACGAGACTTCTCTTTGAGCAAGACTCTTCCCGTAATGTCAGACACTTATAATAACAATCAGAGCCTTTCAGGGCAATAACAAGAACTTTTAGGACGATGCCAGCTTGCCCCAATAGCACCATGAACAGCTGCCATCTACAGCGTTCTCCCTCAATACTGGACCAATTTCAGAATTGTTGTTCCTATTAGTCAGTTAGACACAAAAATATGGGAAAATAGATTACATTACATACATTACATTAATGTACATTTTAATGTACAACCTCACGGTTGTGAAATGTTTTTACTTTCTCCAAAATTAACAATAACACGCTACCACAAATTCAAACAGATGCTTGTATTCTCATACTTTTTCAAAGATCAATTATTCTATCTGTGGGTGGGACAGAACAGAACAGGTGGTCAGAATATTCTGTTTACTGGTTGATTGATGGAAACAGGAACACACAGTCATGGGGAATTTACGAAACTCTAATGAGGAGTGGAGGAGTGAAGTATGGTCAGAAATCTGTGCAAAATACTGTACTGGATCTAACAGTAGCAATAAAAATGGAATACAATTACCCCAGAGAGTAGTATAACTTGACAGGGTTGCAGAGATATGGGTGAAGCCTTCTAATTAGCCCCTTGATGTCAGTTGTGCCCACTGCAGCTACATTTCAGATATGAAGCAGATGTCTACCTAACACAGTAGATATTGATGCACAAGGTCACGTTTACCTTGATTCTCCTGTCACAGGTCTGTGCTGTGTCATACATGCAGATGATCTTCCTTTTGTACTGCTGATGTCTCGCCCTCTCCGACTCTAGCACTGCTCAGTAATATGAATACTTCCCATATCAGTATGAATTTTATTCAATATCCAACAGTTCACTGGCAGAGAAGCAAGTCTTGTTCCCTCCTATTGTGGACTTTCTGACAGGCTGTCAGAAAGCATAAATGCAAAGTGTCTGCGTGTCACACCTTTTCACTCTGGTGTCAACACTTTTTTTCCCTGAGAACTCTGAGAATGATGGCGAGCAGAGCTTAACAAACCTAAGGGCACAGTATCTGTGAACAGAGATGAGATGAAAACCAATTTAATCATATATCATGATGAATAATTCAGATGGCTGTGGAATAGCCCTTATAAAAATACAAGTGGTGGTGAGAGTAGTAATGTGAGTTTAATTATTAAAGTTACAAAAGATGTTAATCTCATTTCAATAATGATCTAGATAATATTACGGAGATCATTTCGGCCAAGATATTCACACTATGAAATTTGTATGTAGGCGTGTGCCTATGGCATGATGCCCTGAATGATTTGCAGGGCCCAGAGCTCCACAGAGAACAATAAATATGCTATAAATGTTTTCTGTTTCTGGGCCCTAACTGAGCTTCTGTTAGGGGCTTTCTAGTTGCGCACAGAGCTTCAGGCTGGGTGATGATTCTCAGTTGGATCAGCAGTATTAGCTAAGCAACCTTTTCACATTGCATTATATTGTATGTATAATATGTACTACTCCTTCCTGTGGGTATATACCTTATTGTGGTAGGAAGGTTTGCATGCCACAATGACCCTGAAGGCTATGCCATCTGGAGAGTTTAACTCCAGGTAGGTGCAATATTGGCGGACAGGCGAATGGGTAGTGGCCAGACGAAAAGATACCCAACCTTACCCAAACTATGGGTCAAATGGTCGGCGAGATGAGAGTCGTAGCCTAGTAAGGCAACTCATCTAAGAGAAGTTTCACCCTGAAATCAAAATCACTAGCAGATTGGGCTTGTTAGCCGTGGCAGGCAACCAATCTATTGGAAGGAAACCATGAATAAATTACCCCGGTCCACCAGGATGGAGGTTGAGCAAGAGGGTCATCTCCTCTTCTTGTAAAAAATAATCTGATTAGGGAAAAAGGGATTAATAATATTTTTACTCATCTTGTAACCTCAGAGTACCAGCAGAGTTTTGCAAGCATGAATGTCGTCAGTGAAAGCCAGATGGAAGCTGACAACAGGAAGAGTATTCTGGGCACAAGATCATTGATGAAAGTAGGTTGTTGGAATGTTCGTACAATGTATGAGACCAGAAAGCAAGCACATATGTTGAGGGAAGTGAAGAACTACACGCTCCACATCCTTGGTATCAGTGAGTGTAGATGGACAGGGTTTGGAAAGAATGTGGCACAATCCGGAGAGTCAATCTTGTATTCTGGAAGAAAGGATGCTAAACATCAGGAGGGTGTTGCTATTATTCTCAATAAGAAAGCTGCTAAATCCTTGATAGAATACCATCCTGTCTCCGAGAGGATAATAAGAGCACATCTGAAAACCAAGCAAATAAAGACTTCCATTATTCAATGCCATTCCCCAACCAATGACGCAAAAGAAGAGGTGAAACAGGAATGTTATGCAAGGCAACAAGCAGAAATAGAAAGAATCCCAAAGCAAGACCTCACAATTATTATGGGAGACTTTAATGCAAAAGTAGGAGGAGATAATTTTGGAAATGAGAGGATAATGGGGAAGCATGGCTGTGGCACCATGAATGAAAATGGAGTCTTTACAAGATGTAAGAGTGAGACGAGAAGTTGATGTAGGAAGTGATCATCATCTTGTTACTGCTAACTTCAGGTTTAAATGAATGAGATCTGTGTCACCACCCAGCAGTAAAAAGAAGATTTGACAGTGGAAAATTACAGGATGCAAAGGGAAAACAAGACTGCAAGCTGGAACTAAGAAACAGATTTCAGGCTTTACTGGCAGCAAGTGCAAGATGTGTACAGAAAGACAAGCGAGAAAGTCTTGGGTTACAAATGACAGGTGCACAAAGATTGTATAACACCTGGAACTTGGAAATTGATAGACAGAAGAAAAGACCTGAAAAAAAAATATGCCAGACACATTCAGAGAGAGTGAAAGAAAGACCCAGAGAATAATATTCTGCAAGTAACAGAGAAGTCAAAAAAGCCTGAAGAAAGGATAGACGAGAGTTTACAGATGGATTAGCTAGAGAGGCTGAGAAGTCAGTTACAGAACAGAAGTTGGGGCAGGTCTACCAAATAACAAATAAACTGTGTGGAAAGAAAAACAACGGGAGTATGCCAGTAAGAGACAAAGATGGTATAATGTTAACATCAGAAAAAGAAAAGCAACTCAGATGGACGGAACACTTCAAAGAGGTACTCAACAGAGCAGAGCCAGAAACAATAGCTGATATACCGACGAAGCTGACGAAGATCTAGAAATCAGCACCGAGGCACCCTCAAGAGTTGAAATCGAATCAGCCATCAAAAGCTTAAAGAACTAAAGCTCCAGGAAATTACCAATTATCAGCAGAACTATTTAAAACCGACCCAACCCTCGCGGCTAACATTCTACATCCATTGTTTGAGAAGATATGGCAAATTGAGACCATCCCAAATACTTGGCAAGAAGGAACCATCATCAAGCTACCAAAGAAAGGAGACCTAACCAATTGTAACAACTGGAGGGGAATTACATTACTTTCCATCCCAAGCAAAATATTCAGAATGAAAACAGCAGTGGACAACATACTAAGGATAGAACAGGCAGGATTTAGGAAAGGGAAAAGCTGCAATGACCATATTTTTGTATTAAGAAATATCATCAAGCCATGTACAGAGTGGCAGAGACAACTCATCATCAACTTCATTGATTTTGAGAAGGCATTTGATAGCCTCCACAGGGACAATCTTTGGAAAATTCTCCGACATTATGGAATACCAGCAAAGATGGCATCACTTGTGAAAGTGTTCTATACTGACTTCAAATGCATAGTAGGATGCACAAATGACCCCAGCTTCCTTGTTAAGTCAGGAGTGAGACAAGGGTGTGTGATGTCGTCCCTGTTGTTCAATGTAGTTGTGGACTGGGTAATGAAAACAACCCTAAACAACTCAAACACTGGCATCAGATGGACCCTCTTTTCCAACTTAGAGGACTTAGATTATGCGGACGACATCGCTCTCCTATCACATCTACCAAGTCACATGCAAGACAAAACATCTAGACTACAGAAGAATGCAAGCATGTTGGGACTTAAGATTAACATCAAGAAAACAGAAGTCATGCCCCCCAACATAACAACCTGTCATAGAGCTAAATGGACAACAACTGACATGTACGTCATCTTTCACATACCTCGGAGGCCGGGTAACATCAGATGGTGGAGCTGACCAAGACATTATGGCCAGATTAGGAAAAGCAAGGACAGCATTTCTAAGACTTGGAAACATCTAGAAGTCGACACATATAATATAACTAGAAACACCAAGATAAAGTTATACAACTATCTGTGTACTATCTGTCCTTCTATATGGTGCTGAGTGCTGGAGAATGACTGAGAGAGACATAGGCAAGCTTTCCAGCTTTCACAATACCCGCCTCAGAAAGATCATGAGGGTATTCTGGTCTAGGAAGATTACAAACCATGAACTACACAAAATGACAGGGTGCTTGGACATGGAAACAATATTAGAAGAAGACGGAGATGGCTAGGACATTTATTAAGGAAACAATCTGATGACATGACAAAAGTGGCATTGCGTTGGACACCAGAGGGAAAACGCAAAAGAGGGAGGCCCAAAACAACCTGGAGGCGAACCATCGAAGGAGAAATGAAGACGAGAGGATACAGCTGGAGCAACATTGAGAAGAAAGCAAACAACAGAGATGAGTGGAGTTCCTTAGTCCTTGCCCTATGTGCCACCCGACGCAACAAGGACTAAGAGAAGAAAGAAAGAAGAAGATGATATGTACTATATACGTGCGCCTCTGGCAACAAAAATAACACGAAACACAAACAAGCCTTGCATGCTGCGTTGCTTAAAACAGGTTGGCTGGATGGCACAAATCGTGGTAATAGACACCAAAATTGCAGTGTGCTACTGGACTGCCAGATCAATCCAGACTCATGGGAAGGCATATGAATAATACTCTGTATATAAGAAGTGGATATAGTCACCATGACGTCATCCATTGGTTTGTGGACTGCCGTTTTGAGGCTTTGAGTTCGGCATTTTGGCCGTCACCATTTTGGTATTGGGACGTCACCATGTTGTGTTTTTGCAACCAGAAGTGACACAAGACGGTGGAGCTAAGTATAAAGCATACCCTGCTTTATGGTCTATTCGACTCTAAATGGGACCATAATTTACTAAATGAACATCATGCTGTATTGAAGAAGACTTGAAACTAGCGATTGAGACCATAAACTCATGTTTACAATGTTTACTGAGGTAATAAATAATAAAGTAGGGTAATTTTCTCTTCTACACAACTTAAGAGCTACAAAGTCTATACAATCAGACTTATTTTTGCCACCAGAGGAGTCGCCCCCTGCTGGCTGTAAGAAAGAATGCAAGTTTAAGGCACTTCCACATTGGCTTCACTTCTCAGACCCGGACCATAATTATTCTTTCTCGCTTATTTTTCTACGTCACTAGCTCTGACTATTGCATATTTACACAGCTGGTACAGGTACAGACTACATGGCGTACAAATGACACGGCAATCCAAGAAAGGCGTTCTTATTGCACGCTAAATGCCATGCGCATTATCGTCACTTATACGCCTTTATCTGCGAATGGGCAGGACAGATACAGCTCCTACTGTGCTTCTCCTCTCATTTTGAAGAATATCGACTTACAAAACAACTCATACTGCATCATGAAGGGCAGACATCACTCAAGAAACTATTACTTCATAAAGACATGCCTTGCACGATGTGCCTGCACAAGAATAGGACCCATGGCCCTAAAAGGGCCATTAATGGCCCCAAGAGGCTATGCAGAGCTTAGTTCTTAGTATTAATCATGCCAAAGCTGCATCTTTAGAGCCTCTTACTCTCACTAATGGGGCTTACGAGCTGAATCAGACTTCCTTTTTCAGAGCATCAGGATCTGATCTGTATGTGTGCTTTGGCAGTTTGTTGCTACTGTGAGTGGTTGAGAGAGCTCTCCATCTTTTTATAATATGATGATGGTTGGCTGAGCCGGTTCTGTGTTTGGCCTGTATCCATAGGGCAGTGGACCGCACACATACACACAAACACACACACATAGCCAGATGCTTAATTGACTTACCCCAAACACCATCAGTTCTTCCATCCTGTACTGAGTCCAGGCTCTCTAATAGAGGGTGGGAGTCCCATTCTGCCTGACTCTATTTAGGTTAATATGGGTGCATGAATGAGTCGGGAGGATGGAGAAGCCATGTGAACCATGATAGAAAGCTAAATGGTCCAATTTTCCCCATCAGGTGGACACACTTCCCTCACATCACTCCTGGCAGTCGGGGAGGCTAACAGACACCAATTAATCTCCCATGGCTATTATGGGGCACAAAATGGATGAGCAAAGCACGCCGAGACAGAAAGGGGATATGTAATTTACTGGGGATCGCTGCACATTGGCTGGTACCGGCTATAATTAAATCAGCAGTCAGCAAAAGTTTGACAATGATGCTATAATTTGTAATAGCAGTAATTAAATTAGCACTCTTCATAGTAGTGCTTTCTAATTATAGCTGCACTCTGCATAAGCCACACAAAGTGTTGGCCTATTCATTATATTTAGCTACATTTAAGAGGCTTAAGAGGCTTTTGACAAATTGTGAAGTAACATAATGAGAAAAAAAGGCACGACAGCTCATCAGAAAGTTAGCTATGTCAGCTTTTAAACATTTTTCCATGTCTGTCTCCTGCCATAAGATTTTAAAGTGATAGGAACAGACATGAGAGAGAGACTGGTAGCATTGTAATAATGCCCTGCAATCTGTCTGAATCCACAAAACGCAGGATTTCTGCTATTTATGTCAAACTCTGTAACGTGTGCTGGATGTGGAGGACCTGTCACAACATGAACGCTCTTGAATGCACGTATCATCAGTGTTCCTGAGGATGGATATAGATCTGTATCATTGTCTCCATCCTGAGCTGAATAACAAATGAACATCACTGCCTGCTGCTTTGACTCACTGATTTCCCTTGGCTGGGATCTCTCTCTAATAACCAAATGCCTGCCTGCCTCTCGCAACACACCAGCACTGTCAGAGAATGACGACTCTGATGCCTCAACAACATGCATGCTGCTAGATGGTGATTTTCACCAACAGATGGCCATTTGCTCAGGGCTACAGCAATATCTCTGGAATGGAATAGCAAGAATACTAAGCAGCCATGAATTTTGATTCATCTTCTGGAAAGAGCAGATTTCACAGCCTTCTTATTATGTATTATTTATTTATTATTATTATTTTACAGTTAGAAATATTTTCCCCTTTTTTTGCTGGTTGTGCTTTCATCAGTTTGGGATTTCCTGATGACAAAGTTGTGCTAGAACCCAAAGGAAGAGGGAAGTGGAGGGATCCAAATAAAGCAATTGTTCATAATAATGAGCCCATCACTATTATCTTCCTCACCCAGCTGGCAATTAACTCTGCCAGCATGCAATTTCTGTGTGTGTGTGTGTGTTAGTGTGTTGGCGTGTCTCTGTGGTGGAGATTGTGTATGTTTGTTTTTGTGGATTATATGGGAATAAGGGCCGTCAATCGATTAAAATATTTAATCGTAATTAATCGCATAATTGTCGATAATTAATCGTGATTAAGCGCAAATAAATCACACATTTTTTTTTATCTGTTCAAAATGTACCTTCAAGGGAGATTTGTATTTATAGTGTAGTATTTAATACTCTTATCAAACATGGAAATAGGCAAATGTGCTTTATGCAAATGTATGTATATATTCATTCTTGGAAATCAATTAACAACACAAAACAATGGCAAATATTATCCAGAAATAGGCAACAACAGCTGTCAGTGTGTCAGTGTGCTGACTTGACTATGACTTGCCCCAAACTGCATGTGATTATCATAAAGTGGGCATGTCTGTAAAGGGGAGACTCGTGGGTATCCATAGAACCTATTTTCATTCACATATCTTGAGGTCAGAGGTCAAGGGACCCCTTTGAAAATGACCATGACAGCTTTTCCTCGCCAAAATTTAGCATCAGTTTTGAGAGTTACTTAGCCTCCTTCACGACAAGCTAACATCAGAATGGTATCTTTAGGTTTTCTAGTTTCATATGATACCAGTATCTTCACTCTAGCTTTAAAACTGAGCCCGCTATAACTCAAAAAGATCGAATAGCGGCTGGGCTAAATCGCAAGTTGTGTTAATGCGCTACAGAAATTAGTCGGGTTAAAACTCATTTGCGTTAAGGCATTATTATCGCGTAAACTTTGACAGCCCTAATGAGAATCCATTCAACTTTACAGCTGCTACACTATTTTCAACTTGACTAAAACTACAGGTGATGAACAGACTGGTTGCAACCCATTCTTCTAACATTCAAGTTAATTATGCACCATATTTGCTGTGGCAAATTAGCTTAGTAGGAACTGTAAAACTACTGCAAATACTGAACATATCTGCAAAAGACTGCCTTGGAGACAGTGTACGCTTTCCCTAACCAAGTGCGTTAGTGGTTTAAACAACATATTGGAAACAGGATGTCTCGGGTCTCAGGTTTCAAAGTCCTGTGCTTTATATGCCTAACCACCCACCTTGACCTCCTCCCACTTCTCTGTGGGATTTCCTCCAAAACATATTCGGCCAAGCCTAGTTACCAGTAAATGAATATATCTTTTTAGTACACAGCAGGGTTGCTAGATGATATGCTATGCTGAAGTGCATATACACATACTGTATGCCAGAGCTCCTCTCCTCTCTAGTTATCCCCTGAAATCAAGCATTACCCCTGGCATTCTGCAGCATGACTCAAAGCTCCAACGGGCCAATGAATACCAAATGAGCCGGTGGAAATCCAGCTGGGAATACATTGTCAAAAGGAAACATGGTCTGCCCCCCACTCCCTTCATTCAAGCACAGAGTCATATTTCAAAAAGGTGCACAAGACTCAGCTCTTCTCGTCTTAAGAATCTGAACAGGTGCGGTTTTGACTCGGCATTAAACCTAAACCTTGGGTTAAAGATAAAACCTTGATCTCTGCACATCGCATTGAAGCAAAGTGATCTGATTTTCCCACAATGAGCAGCATGGACGGTGCCGCAGCGTGCCGGTGCATCTGAGCTGCACATGTGTAATGTTGCATCCCCCCCACTCACACACCCACACACGCGAACATACGTATGGACTGCTGATCTTTTTATTCACCATCGACCCTCCAATATGCACAGATGCACATAAGCACAGAGGCTGACAGCTACATACACAAGCGCACTCTGCTCCCAGATGAGTCCAGCTAACCGACCGTGGAGAGGGAGGTGCAGTGATGCAGAGACGGGGGCCATATACAGGGCTTCATGTTCACTGCCTGGGAATTATCACATCAAACTCGTGTGCCCAATGGTTCTGACATGCCCAAGGCCGAGCCATTACAGTCTGGTGTAGACAGGAATGACTCTGCTGGACTATGACTATTGTTGTGCACCAGTGATTCACACCACACCAATAACATTCAGATTTACACAGACAACCAGGGAGGAAGTTCCTGTCAAACTTGCTAAAACAACCATCACAGAATCAGTGGAAATGTCCTCCATGATGCGTTCACACTTTCATCCACTGTGGTTTTGACATTTTGGGGAATGTGGACTTTATTCCATGAAATTATTACCCCTGAAATCAATCTCTGGTGCTCTGCAAACTTTCAACATATATTTGCATGATGTATTCAGAGAGCCGCTCAGTGCAAACATTGGAGATGCAAGTGCTTCAATTTACCATGCTGTAGCAGGAAATCACAAGCAAGAAGTCATTTTGACCAGATAATATTAAAACAAATTTGCATTTTCATCAAAACAATAATGCTGATTGACCAATGGTGGCCAAGATTTTTGGAAATACCTTCATCCTGTCCAGAATAAAAGGGCATTGGACAAATATGCCTTGTACTAAATTTCAGTTTATGGGCATTTCATTTATCATATTCCAGTCACAACATTTACAGAAGAAACACCGTCAAATTGTGTGTACTACTCTCATTATAATTTGGTAGAAATCACACGGTGCATTTAAGAGTTAAGGCAGTTTATGTCAAATTGGCCACACCTGACAATCAAAATCAGGAAACATTAGAAATGAAAATTAGTTTAGCATGTTAGCATTTGCACTATAAAACAAAATACAGCTGAGGCTGATGGAAATGTCATGAAGTTTACAGGTATTTGGTCATGAACCAAAGTAGTGAGCAGATTGGGATTTTGACCTGTTGATGGTGCTGGATAAAAAGTTACGGGATCACCAAAGTCATCAGGATTCATCCTCTGGGAACCATGGTATCATGGCAACCCATCCAATAGTTGTCAAGACATTTCTCTCTGGACCAAAGTGGTGGATCGATCGCCTGCCAGGGCGTCAAACGCCGTCGCCATGTGATACCGCCAGACAAGGCACCCTTTAGGGTCAGTATGAGATGCACCGGGCTTTCCATTAACTACAATGTAAACCCATCCTAGACAACAGTAAACGCACAGAGAAAGTGAGCCGGGAGTGACTGTGGTGACGAAGTTTAAAGCGCGAAAAGCCACACAGGGAGAGCGGAGGGGAGGCGGATGTTTCCAACAAGGCTTTCATCCCGGAGGCCGCTGTTCGTGTCCCGTGTGCTAAGTTTCAATTTTACGATACAATCAGCTGTTCATTCGTGTCCCGTGTTTGCAATGTTCAGTTTCATTTTCACTTTACAAACACAGTAGCTTTAAGCCAAACCATGTTGATTTTTCCTAGACCTAACTATAGTGGTTTTGGTGCCAAAACCTAAAATGACACCAAGGGGCGTGACAAAGTGGCAGGATGTGATGAGTTGGGATGAGAACATGTTGGGCATTGCCATCCCTAGACCCCACCTAGGGTGGCTAACCACCAAATTATAGAAATTATTCTTGGTCATCCAAATATTTTATGTGCCAAGTTTGGTAAGGATGGGATGTTGGGAAAAAAACTGTTTTGCGAAATATTCAAAATGGCAGAATATAGCTTTTACACTTTTCAGTTCAGGAGTTTTGAGCCAAAATTAGTTTTCAAACATAAAGCAATCAAATTTCACTGAGATCTGTTAAAGCTGCTATTGATAACATTCAGCCACTAATGTCACACTCTCCTTCCTTCGTTCCATTGCATTCACTTCACAACAAGTGGTTGCCAGTTCGTTGCACAACCTGCGTCTTATATGGTTGAATGACACTCAGACAGACAGTAATATAAAGTGATGAATTGCAACATCAGCTATAGTTTTTTCCACACTAACTAGTAACCTGATGACACAGAGATACCACGTGATACCAACGTTGTTTTACTATCGGTTCACAAGCCTTGTTGAAGGTGGGAACCAAACCAAAAGTCTGATATCTTCCATACAGATAAACAAAAACATTCATTTGGACCCATCAACATTTTTTAAATGATTAATTCACAATCATACTATTTTTTTTTTAAGGAAAAATCATACTTTTAATTGGCACGTTTCTAAAAGCTCTGTGGATGTATTTTTTCTTTTTGTAATTATTCTTCTACATAAAAAATGTTATCAATAAGACATTTAAGTCCTTTTTGAGAACAATCAAACAGAATGAAAACACAACCTCCATAGTGGAAATAACTAGTGTTTGTTGACTGGACTTCTGTATATGACTGAGCACTGTGTTATTCTGTAGGTTTACACTTCTAATCACAGTGAGATATAATGACCTTGCCCAAAAATGTGAAAGGGAAAGACTCTTCACTCACCCCAGACAGTGTTTTCACCTGGCTGGAACATGAAGGCAACGCTTCTTTCTTCACATACTCTATTCTGTCTGTGTTTTATCAAGTCCACCGCTCATATCTGAAATAATTAGAGACAGACAGACACAGGATGAGTTTCAATCTTCCTCTGCCACATATTATATCATCTTAACTGTTCATGTCCTTAGAATCAGAATGTTTTGTCACTATGGCAACGACTTTGTGTACTTCCCCAGTAACCTGCTGTAAAATCAGATAGTTTTGAGTGTTTTTACATCCTCTTCCTCAATATCTATACTACAGGGACCCAGAGACCATCAATATCTGAGGTAAGCTGTTGTTTACATGATCTCTTATTGAGTTTCCAGGAAACATTTGACTCAGTGCCACTGGAGTTGAATGTACTGTAGCTGAATCCCTCCTCAGTGACAAATGGCAAATATTAGAGTCGTGAGAAAGGTTTATCCACATCTTTATGTAAGATTGGTTACTTTTCTTGGGTTAAAAGCCAATTATTAGACATAATACAACACTTTACAGGATCTTCTGATTTAGATACAGTTGCTGCAAATTCATAAAAGCTTAATGAAGATGATAGCAGAGCTGGTTGCTTTGTGTTGCTCACGCTGAGGCAACAGATGCAACGGGAGGCCGGCCCCACTGCAGGGAGCCCAGTGACAACACTGGCTTAGGCATAATGTCTGAACTGTCAAGGGCTGCAGAACAGAGAGATGAAAAGGTATAGAAGGGAGAAAGAGACTCACACAAAGCCAGGGAAAGTCACAGTAACTTTGGTCTCAGTGACGGAGAGGAATGACAAGGAGAGGAGAGGGACTGAAATGAGAAAGTCACACAGACGTTGCCTCAGTATTTGATGGATGTAAGAGATACAGAGAGGAAAGGGAGGGTGCAGCGTGAGAACTTTGTGCAGAGTGAAGACCCTGACTTCTCTTTTATTCTCTCTCATGCTGAGTTTGAAAAAGTAGTATTTCAACAGTGAGCTCAGGTAAAAGCTGGGATACATCTCCAAGTTGACATTTTATTCACTATTTCCTGCATATTTTTAGAGAGCGAGTGATGTGCCGCGTCTTTGAAACAAGTGTTTGAAATATCTACAAGATGACAACGTAAAGAATAATCTGAAGCATTAAAAGGACCTAAATTCATCTCTTTCGTCCTTCTAACACTATCATGACGGATATTCAGCCTTGCAGTGAACACAAGCCTTTAATAAATTATTAGCAGCCACGTACTCCTCTCAGAATTGCATGTTGATTTCATAAAAGTTGGAAGTTTCACAAAGAAACTTAATAACTTCCTAGGGTCGACAACAGGGGATTAAGAGGCTATAATGATTGTGTGCAGGGCGAGATGAAAAGAGGCAAGGCCCCCTCCTCCAGGAGAGCTGAGATCCAGCATCTGCACCAATGCTACGCCTTAGGGCAGACCATTTTGCCGGCCTGCGCCCTCCTCAGGTTCCTCCACAAAGAGCAGATGGAGCTCACAGCAAATGAAGAGACGGCAGAGAGTTTGATTGATAGATATGAGATTGAAGAGACAGGTAAGTGAAGGGAGAGCTGTGTACCATGTCAGGCTGCTTGCTGCTCATTACTATGGGTAAAAACATCCCACTCTACTCTTTAAGGACTAAGGCTTTGTCATGTAATGATGCTAATTTAGTTAAAACAGAAGTCAAGGCTTAAGCTCCAGTGGTGCCAGGCTGACAAAGTGATTTGCTGTAAGCCCACGGGCAGGGGGGGTTGAAATGACAGAAGGAAAATGGAAGAGTCAGGCACGTCAGTGGACTAGTAGGCCAGATGTTGTCTAGGGCTCAGTATACTGCTGGCTAATTCACAGCTTCACAAACAACAAGACTGGGAAAACAACACTGTCCTCACTTTTTCACTTTATGGTATCAATCTTTGAGAATGAGAGAAGTTTAGAGGAGCAGGTTTTAGCTTTTCTAGCACCTGTAACTATACAACTCTAATTATAATGCATACTGTGCATTTACTTCACCAAATAAATGACCTGAATACAAAAGAGGTTTTTTATAGGGACAGTGTGTAGGATTTGGCAACATCTAGTGGTGTGGTTGCAGATTGCAACCAACTGAGTACCCCTCCGCTCACTCCACTCCATTTCCAAGAAGTGAGCCGCCGAGGGAAAAACCGTGGTAACGCCATTCGCCTCACTCAGAGGCCTTCCTTATTATAATAACACTACTTTAGGAGCAACGGAAGTCAGACGGCGACTGGCGGTACCACAGTTTTGCACAGCGGCTCACGCTAATGCAGTTTCCTGCGTTTAACACAGTGACCTTCAGGTAACGTAAAAACGTGAAAGTCTCTCTCTAGAGCCAGTGTTTGGTTTGTCCGTTCTGGGCTACTGTAGAAACATGGCGGAGCAACATGGCGGACTCCATGAAGAGGACCCGCTCCCTATTTAGATATAAAGGGCTCAATGTAAGCTAACGAAAACACAACGATTCTTAGTTTCAGGTGATTATACACTGATGAAAATACAGTTATGAATATTATACTCCATTTCTGTGAATAGATCTCAAAATGTTACACACTGTTCCTTTAAATCGTGCCATACTTGCTGAATTCATCCATTATTTAACCAGAATCTGAAAGTTGAATTGTGACAGCAGACAAGGCACAGGTGAAACTGTGTCAACCTGTGCTTTTTCCTGCTATGACAAGCAAAAATGTCTGCTGTGAAAAAGACAAGCTATGAGTCCAGGAAACTGAAGAATGATCCAATTAACACTAGGAAAAATCACAAGGAACTTACAGCTGGAACACTCACTGAGACAGGGAAAACAAACCAGACAAAGCAGAGCGCACAGACTAAATACACAATGAAAGGAGGGTGATAATGAGGGACAGGGGACAGCAGGGCTAATGAGGAAGAGGTGAAAACAATCAGGGTGGGGCAGACAATCATACAGGTGGGAAACACACAAGGGCAGGATGTGAAGTATCTGAAATGAGAGGCAAAGGTGAGTATACTATTTGTTTTATTTGTATAAAACACAAAATAATAACTGGAAACAAGGACAACATTACCATAGAGGAGAGCCGGGCATGGCAATAATAATAGTAACTCGGTAACCTTTACTAAGTAGCTATATTGTGAGGGAGCTAGTTTACGTTAGGGACTATAATAATATCTCAACAAATGTTGGATGGACTCCATTGACTTTGGTAATCCCCTGACTTTTCATCTGGCATCATCATCACAGTTTATTATAATAAATACCACTAGCATGGCTGTAGACTCATAGCTTTGATTTTAATTTGATTTATTTGAATGTTTTAACACTAGGAACAGTGCTTTTGCTTGAGCTGGATAGTGTAGTCCTCTTTTTTTTGCACTTGGTAGAGTAGGCGATGCTGATTTTGACTGCCACTGACAGTGTTCCTCTGCTCCTTCCTCCTCTTCCAGCCAGAGATAGCAGGTCCATGACATTTCATGGATTCCTCCGGTACATGGAGTCCAAAGACTGCTGCGTGTTCGACCAGGCCCACACATCTGTCTACCAATACATGGACCAGCCTCTCACCCATTACTTCATCTCCTCGTCCCACAACACTTATCTGACTGGAGATCAGCTAGTGGGAAAGAGCCACCTGGATGCCTATGTTTGGTAGGGAAACAGCTTGTGGTCTGCTTCAGAAAACCACCCCCACTTTCAGAGAAAAATCCACTATACATGACGGGAGCATGAGGTTTTTACATAACCTGTACGTGCACAGACATAGATAAACTTATACTTGCAAATGAATCAACGTCAACTAATCTTCTGAATCCTTTCTAGTTAATTAATCTGCTGATAAGACCAATTTAAACTTTAAAATTGGGCTCTGATAGAGATCTAAAATGCCCCTCAATACACTATGACCCTCTCCTCAAGATCTATACAGTACATGTGTGTTATCAGGATTCTCTCATTTCATTGACCCACTCATGTGCTGAGGCACAGTGAAATTGCCGTGGTCCCTTTATGGGACAATGGATGTGATTACAAAAGGGGCTGATGGCAGCAGAAGTGCTGTATTTATGGTCTCTGTGAAGGTGCCGAGCACCCTGGAAGGCTGGTAGAGAGAGGGAACCCTCCACACCAGCGGCCTGAATGCTCTGGTTTACTTAATAATAATGAAGGAATCATATAGAGAGGAGAACATATAGTGGCCTTTTGGAAATCTAAATACTTCACAGATGGAAGGGAGAAGAAAAGAAAATGACCAAATGTATTTGTTGGAGGGAGAAATAAAACATTTACCAGAGCCCATATGTTGTGAGACAAGCACAAAGGATGGGGAAAATTTGAAGATGCAATTGATTGATTATAATTTACCACTGACACTTTTAGTTGTAAATGTTTTCGCTTTAAAAATACTTGTATTTATGGAAATAATGAACAGCACCAACATATTCATAGTGCACACTTGAGAAAAACTGTGTGAAATGATTGTCTAATTGTGTCCTTGGGGCATAGAGGTGGTAAAGAAATTGTTCAAAATGATTTTTCTTTGCTTTCATTATGAGGGTCGGATTTAAAGCTCAATACCGCTCTCATGTCTGTGCGTGAAGGATGGAGCAAGTTGTTGCCGTTGTTAGCCTAGCTTAGTATAAAGACACAAGGGATAAACCTACCAAAACACTTAAAAGTCACATATTAACACACTGTTTTGTATCTTGTGTGTTTAAACCATACACAAACAAAAAATACTCTAACAAAAAGTATTTATGCTAAGCTTATTACAATTATTTGCACTGTCAGAATGAGAATAAACTCATTTTGTATCTTGTAACCACATGTTCTGGATTTAAATCTCACTGATAACCTTTCTTACATGATATTCCCTGTCTCTTACTCCACATGCTGTTGCTCTCCACAGTCAGCTGTACAATTAAACACTATCATAGCAGATAAAAATGAACCTACCAGATGGTGTACTGTAGATCCTCCAGTCGTATCTTCTCTGAAATGTGGGAGGCGATCACAAAGTGGCTTCATATATGATGCTACATTGCTCACAATGGCAGTGTTTTTACAAAGCAACTCCTACTCTGCAATGCACAACACAAGAGAAAGACATATCTGAGAACTGAGGTGAAATGACAACATGCACAGACTCCAGCTGTTCATAAACACACAGCAGGCGCATGCATATGTGAACCATCATAAAACAGCATTAAAGTGGCAGGAAAGGCTGATTTCCCAACAAGCAGAACCATTCCACAGTTCAAATGTCTGGGCTAAGAGGGTGATATAACTTTGCATCAGGGTTGCAAGAACATGTATCATTGCCTCACCGCTGCTGTGAAAATTATATCATTTTTGTCCACTACCAACCAAATATAAAAGTGAACTTTTAGCTAACTATTTTAACTGTTTATCCATAACGTTTTTGGATTCTTGTACCATATTCTTGAATTATTTCTGAACATCTTTAACGGTTCTAACCACCATTGGATTCATGCTGTTTACCTTTTCTGTTATTTTCTCCCTTACTTGTTGTTGTGTCGCTGTTGCATTCGCCATTTTTACTCTTCTGTGAAGTGTCTTATTTAACCCATTATGCATGGTGCGACAGGCTATCTAAGTCAGTCTTACATTAGTCACTCATAGGGAAGCTTTATGTAACAGGTAAATTTACGTGTCTATAGCAAGTCTGATTTAAAGTTATATTTAAGAAAAAAACTAGGTCTATTTTTATGCAACTGGTCCCAGATCCACCAGGTAGAAGAAGCTGTTGGAATAAATTATTAGATTAGAATGATACATTATCCACATGTATTATATACATTATATATATACAGTAATTTGTTACATGTGTGGGAGTAGCTATGATGGCTTGATCTTGTGCTTGAAAAGGGAATCTCTCAGTTTGCGCCTCAACGCTTCTCTTCTAATTTCTCACGCAGTACATTATAAGTGCTGATCACAGCCTTGCCACAGCTCAGTGTGTGTGTGTGCATGTGTCTCTGTATGCATACATGTGCTTATGTGTGTGTAATTTGTGTGGTACAGTGCTTTGAGGAAAGGCTGTCGCTGTCTGGAGATTGACTGCTGGGATGGGCCGGATATGGAGCCTGTAGTCTACCATGGCCACACCCTGACCACCAAGATATTATTCAAGGACGTCATCACCACTGTGGAGCAACATGCCTTCGAGGTAACAGCGTATATAGTATGTTACATGACGTATATTTCCTCAGGCATCAGTGTTCGCTCCTGCCTCTGTAGCCTCCAGGAGTCCCTACTTCACTGCATTTGCTCTAATTAACAGCATCTCTGATCGTAACGCTTTGCATGCAAGTTGTCTTTGATTCAGGCCATTCTCTGTGATGTGTCGGGAGAATTTAGAGCCTGCAGAGATAGCAGCAGATCCAGGTTGATGCTAATTGCTGGAAATAGGGTTCAAATCATGATTTATTTAATTTTTTTTTAATGTGATTATTTCTTGACAGGTGTCTGCTTACCCAGTGATCCTGTCGTTAGAAAACCATTGCTCCCAGGAGCAGCAGGAAGTCATAGCCCAGTACCTCGTCTCTATCCTGGGGGAAAAGCTGCTGAGAACTCCCTTGGATTACCCAACCGCTGGAGACCTACCGAGCCCAAATGTAAGCGTGAGAAAAGCGAGTGCTCGACTCTCCGAGGGGTAAATCGGAAGCAGAATCTGTGTTTCACGTTGCAGGCAGACGCATGATGGTAGTGTTTGTATGTATAAATCCTCATCGCCTGTCACAGCAAAGCAAAACAAGGAGAAAATGAGACCTTTTGGTCGTCACAGAGGGCCTCATTAGTCTCTTTCTGAGGCTTGCCGTGCCTCTCTCCTCCGCTGGGACGCTGGGGTAAATGGACGTCCGCATTCACAAGCCTCTTTAATCTCTCGGAGATTCGCAAAATCGAACGGGATGTTGTTAACCCCGAGAAGTGTCCATCATTTGAAGCATGCTGAGGCACTTGAACTGATTGCTCGTTTTAGATTACCCTGTTTGGGTTCTCCACTGAAAGCCTTGAATGAGCGACTGGCCTGAAAGATGCCGGCACAGTCGCTCCAGTCTATTGGATATGACGAGGAGGATGAAGGCTTTTTCTCTCTGAGAGTGGATGAATGTGTGCCGTCTCGCTGGTGTTTCTCTGCCGCCTCAGACTTCTACCGCTTTGGAATTTACTGCAAGAAATGAGTTGTGTTTTATCCTGAGTGTGCATATAAGATTTTCTTCCCCATATCGTTCTTTATCTTTATGACTCAAGAAGTGGGGGCTTACTGTAGATAGGAGCCTCAGCACTAAATGGTTTCATCTCGACTATTAACCCTCAGCAATTCCAACACTCGATCAAGAGTCAAATTCATGCAGCTTCACACCCAAGTTACCATCCAGTTATGAAAGTGTAACCAATATGTGATTCTCGGAACTGTTCATTACCATATACTCCACTCCGACCACTTGGATCGAAGGTTTTAAATCAGTTATTATCTATTTTTACCATAAACATGGGCAAACGTATATCCTAAATGACATCAACATAAGCAAAGCCTCAATTCTAGCTCTCCAGACAGTATCATTTTGCAGTGCCAAAAGAAGCTCTGAAGTTTATAATTTTCATACTATATGGACTCTTATGGGTTGTTAATGTCGGCAGATCTGTAATTATTTTGCATATTTTGCCTGTGCACACAGTGAAGCTGACAGGGTGACTTCCTGCCGTGTGGCTTACCAAGGAGCTGCTTCCAAGTCCAGACCATAATGTTTTCACTTTTAGCATATTGCTGCTCATCTGCATAAAGAGTCCTATAGAGTATTAACAGATTTGGAGCCAGGGCGGTGAAATGTAGCAGCATGTGTGTGATTCAGTACACCTGCTGCTTCTTTACCCTATACCAAACGTGGCTGTGTGTATGTACTGATGAGGCTACTGAGGGAGTCTTTGAAGAATAGAATAATCTTTTTGACAAATCAGGGACAGAGGGGGCGGTTTGTGCAAAGTAAACGTCTTGATGTTTGTTTCCAAAGTTTGAGGATGCAGGAACGGGGACAATTCAGAGTTTGTTTGACTGATGAAACTGTGTGATGCTGCGTGGTGAATGTAGGTGCCCATGATTAAGGTACCTTTGCATTTGTTCTTGTGTGAATTCATACCGTGTGTGTGTGTGTGTGTGTGTTTGTGGGGATGCCAGGACCTGAAGTATAAGATCCTGATCAAGAATAAAAAGCTAAAGCCTCACGTTAAGATGGAGGGCGCAGCAAGGATAGAGGCGGAGGACAGTGCAGATGAGGGCGACGATGAGGAGGAGGATGATGAGGAGGACGAGGGTCATTCTAAGTTCTGGTCTCCCAGAAAGGCAAGGCCAAAGATGAAAGTAAGTCGGTTAGATTTAAGAGCAGATTCTTGAAAATAGAGACAGATATAAACACTGTACAGGAGCAGTTGTGCTCTCTTTGGTTTGTCTTTCTCTCTACCCTAAATGTAATGAGTAGAAGAGGAAGGTGGCGGTGGCAGAGGCTTTATCTGACCTGATCGTATACACCAGGTCTGTCAAGTTCATCAGCTTCAGTCACTCCAGGGACAATCAGAACTGCTATGAGAACACATCAATGGGAGAGACGAAAGCTCGCAAGCTAGCCAAAGCCTCAGGTAAAATGAAGTAATAAAGAATGTATAATTAATTGCAACTATCACAAAAAAATCTAATTGTGATGAGCCCAGCAGATTCACATGATTTATAATCACATTGAGAAGTCTCTGTAGGCCGTCTTTGCATGAGAAATGCAATTACATCTGGCACCATAAACCTCCATAATAGCAAAAGCATATCGAACATGACATATACGACATAGGGGAGTACTTTATAGGGAATAAAGCACAACAGCACAAGCCCAGAAATGTGCCTCCTACTCTCGTTGTTGGGGAAGTGGAAAGAGCCCGCCGAGGTTCGAATCAACTGATAATCAGTTAAACTGTCATCGCGCTGCGGTGCGGCAGTATATTGGAGAAACAGAGTGATGTGGAGAAATGAAATCTGCTTCTGCTGAGGAGGAGTGACACTTTCCAGACGCACACGGCTACATTATGAGCTGGTTGGCTCGACTGGCAGGGACCGTGAACGGTCTCGGCTATGCTGGAGCTGTAAAAAATTGTGTAGTCTCTTGTCATCCTCGAGCCCTGCAGGGAAACTACACAGCTACTGGATGGTATGAACACACACAGGCTGAAGCTGTGTGCCTTTTTTTTTTTAGATACAGGCTTCAAAACCTGATCAGGACACACAGTTTCCAGCTTTTCAGGTTTTAACATTTAACATTAAGCTAAAATAACATAGAAATTGGTGAATAAATGCAACTCATCGATAAAAAGACAAGAATCATATTTGTTAACACTTCATTTTACAGGTCTGCAAATTTCATGGTAATTAGGTGATAATTAGCAAGTAATCTATTTGAAATTTCTTTGGAATTACTGCCAATTACCCCAATATTTACCTCAAAATTGATCAAAAATTACTTAATTATAAGCATTATTTAATAATTATATGCTAAAATAGCATATTATTGTTAAAATAGGGCCCTTAGGCTTGAAAAGCGGCTGTGCACTGCTCTTCATCGGCGGTGGAAAACCAAAACTTATAGAAGACACTTCTGATCAGTTACAAATCTCACCATTGTGTGACTTATTGTCTACATAAATGTAACCTGGTAATGATTTTTTAAGAAATTTCAAAGAAATTATTTGCTGATAAATTAAATGTACTATTATATTATTAAATGTATTAAATAAATTATCAGCTATTGGGAAATAGCAGAATATAATTATTAAATAATGCTTATAATAAAGTCATTTTTGATCAATTTTGAAATAAATATTGCAGTAATTCCAAAGAAATTTCAGATAGTTTACTTGCTAATTATCACCTAATTACCATGACATTTGCGTACCTGTAAAATGAAGTGTTACCCATATATGTAATGTCTAGAACATTGAAAAATTACATTTTTATAACTGATATTATTAAAAAGTGACCCTGTGGATAAACCTAAATGCTTTCCTGAATCACTGCATCAAACAGCCATTGTGACTAACTCAGACTTAAATGTACAGGATTATAGGAATGACATCTGTGAAGTCTGAATCATTAATGTGTGTGTGTGTCAGAGGAGTTATTTGACCTGCTCTCGGTGCGTCCATCCTCTCACTCAGGTACAGACTTTGTTCACCACACCCAGAGGTTCCTCAGCAGGATTTACCCAGCAGGCTCGAGGACGGCTTCCTCCAACTACAACCCTCAGGAGTTCTGGATCGTCGGCTCACAGCTCGGTGAGTCGCAGAGGGCGAGTATATACCTGTCTGTGTGCACACAAGGTATGCAGTTAAAGTCAGACATATGCCCACACGCATACACACTTATTTAGACACGGGAATCTTTATAACTTGGTAAACAATGTTGATTTTCACATCTTTTTTTGAACTGCAAAAATGTATTTACATACAGTACATGCAGTGTTAATCTGGAGTCATGGAAATGATCATAAAGCATTCTATTATTTGGACCAATCTGATACAATCTGAAATACAGGAATTAATAATTTTTTTTTTTTTTAAGTGAATAAATTAAATAATCATTAAATTGATTCAATTATAAGTTATTGAATTTATTCAGATACAATACAATATCAGAGCATTAATATAGCAGCAAACAACTATTTGCTATGTAAAGATATAGATGTCTACCTGAGCAGAGAATGAAGTCATTCTCCATTTCTCCATGCTTTGTTGACATAGATGGGCCTTTTAGTGCATGTTCGTGCATGTGAGCGGGCCCCACAGCCGTTGCTCTGCACTGCTCTATTACGGCGGTTACAGTTGATAACGCCATCCTGACTGACAACGCCGTTGCGGAAGCGTAGTGCTTACCCTCTTTTTCCCCTGAAGGTTAACACTGTTAGCTCTGCCAGCACCGTTGCTGTTGTTTTCACGGTAAGCGCTGTTAGCAAGCCCCCAGGAAGAGCGCTGGTCGTTGATGCCAATTTTTGTAGTGGCCAAACAGGGGTACTACAACTTCCGAGTCGAGCCATTTTGGCTTCACACGCCACTGAGCAGCTTTCATAGGAATAAACGGGGCCCCGCCTCCCAATGCTGTATCCAGTTCTCTTAATACATCCATGGCTGCTAGCACCATTAGCCGTCGCCGTGTTGAGAGCTGTGCGGAGGCAACAGAAATGCTCCCAATCTCGCATTTAGCACCTTTAAATGGAAAATAAAAAAATGATTATAAACAAAAATAAGTGAAATAAAATCCCCTGACGTTAATAGTACTTTGTTGCCAATAATGTTTCTAATTTGGTCGAGATTAAAAGACCTGAAAACATCAATTAAAAAAAAAGACACGAAAAGAGAATTTATTTGATTCAACAGGAATAAAAAAGTTTTCTCGACACCCACTGAGAAACCGCCACAATCCATTACCAGCTTTTGAAAGCGAAGAGAAATGCAATCCGGAAACTGAAACTGTCAAACTTCAAAGGGAACAACCTGGCCAAGTGTCCTGTCGATTAGCAGTGAAAAGAACATTTCATTCCAGTCCACAGCCTGACCACCTCATCTGTGTTTTCCCCGGAGCAAGTCCTCGCCCGGCCCTTATCACACATTTTCTAAATCGATTTGCTCCCCCCCTAAATGTGTTTTTTTCTCTCTCTTTAAACTACATCCTTGTCTGGGTCACAGCTCAGTTTTTTTTTATTCATTATCATTTCTTTTGGAGCCAAGCCAAAGCTCATCACTGGGCTTGACTCCATATCACATACCTTTGCTCTGGAGAGTATGCTTAAAAAAATCATTCATAAACTTTACATCCTCACGCCTTCTGGTAATGATTACCCATGAGTTTAAAGTCACAACCCCGATCTGTCTGGCGCTGTCTCGGACGGTGGGCCTGTCACTTCTTCTGTCTTTACACATCCTCCTCATCCGTCTCCATCGCTCAGCCAGCCAGCCACTGATTCTGACACGACTCGCTGGCTGAGCAGACGGTCTACGTGCTTCGGTGGCAGCTGTGCGGATGGTGAGTGGCGCTTTTCACAGTTGCAGGAGACTGCGGTACAAAGCAGCAGCCTGGACGGATCAATTACAGTTAGATGAGCAGAACATTCACTGGGACCCTGTGACATACAAGATGCAGAAGGATGCACTGCACCAGTGTTTACAACCCAACCCAGCACAGATGTAGCTCAAACCCGTCAGCAGGATTAAATCTGCTGCTTTCTTTATCTGACAATCTATTCACATGTCTGAAATGTCACTGGAGACATGGTATATATGCAGTACACATGCCAAACACAGAGCTTTGCACTACAGATGCACTGATTGCACAGTTGGAGATTTCCAATGTGTCCCTGATGCAATGTACGCTATTGTTGGGGAAACATTTCAAGTCAATGTATAATTTAGCTCCCTCCTGCAGAATGAACAAGAGCCTTAGAGAACAGAAGGTACGCAGGAGATCATCTCATGCTGCTCGTTTTATTTTAACAAGCTTCAGGCATTCTCAATTTTGTTCCTATAAAAGAAAAAATTGCCACCGCTATAGCTCCTCATTTTCATTGTTCCAACATTGTCCCACGGTTTCTTGCAGTGGCTCTCAATTTCCAGTCTCTTGGCTTGCCTATGGACCTTAATGATGGCCGTTTCCAGGACAACGGGGGCTGTGGATACATCCTGAAGCCGGCGGTGCTCATGTCCAGTCACAGATGCTTCGATCCCGGCTACAGCCATCACGGCCTCAAACCCACACACCTGCTGCTCAAGGTACGGATACGGAGCACCGAACGCTGAATAATCCACTCAGGGTGGATTTATGGATTAAGGTGTAATGTTACAGGACTGTGTGTGTGCGTGTGTGTGTCTGTGTATGCGAGAGATTGTGTGGCAGAGCTCGTCTTGCTCTTAGCCTCCAGATAAAAGCTTTCCTGTTGGATGCTGTGAACCAACAATGATGTAAATCTCCCTGAGAGTGTCTCCGTTTAATTAGATTATCTCCTTCAGAAAGTCGAGGGGAAGGAGAGAGAGAGGGATGATCTAATGCAATCACACCCAGGGTCCAATTAATAAATCATCCCCTTTTCCATTATTTTAAGCATGTTAGGGGACAGTAATAGCAGTAATGTACTGTATCTAAACCACATGGCAAAGCATGAATGAAGCTGTAGAGAACGCAGTCTTTAGTGTGCTGTCAGGACGACTGGCGCACACTAACTCTTCCAAGTCCAATTACAGAGATACAACAGTTTGCTCTTATGTAGAACATAATGGTGGGACTCTGATAATCTGAGGGCTTTGTACTGCAAAGACAATATGTGGAATTGGCCGGGACCACATGGGACTCACACAGACTTACTGTACTGCGGAGGAGGTAGATGAGGGAACATCATAGTACTATGAACAGCTATGAATCATAATGGAAATCCCTCTTAAAGGGTCGGTTCACCCAAATTACAATAACTGACCTTTAAACTGGAGTAGGCAGGTTGGAGCAAATATTACCATAAAATTATTTTTTTTATAAAGAACACTATATACTGTATATATACTAGAAAGTTTGTGACCCGGCAGCCATGTTGTGATCAGTTGAGGAAATACCAATCACTGCCCACTAGTGCACTTTACGAACGATTCTTTTCTCACACACTATGAACATTTTTTAACGTTTATATGCAAACTTTCTCATTTTACAGCTAAACAATACACAACAAGGTGATTCTGAAAACATTTAAGGAGAGAAATAGGCATTACAGTAACAGAATATTGATTCATATTTGATCAGCGCTGCCTAGTTTGACCGCTTAATCGGAGTTCATGAGTGATTGCCAGCTGCCTCCGTTGAATGAACAGATGAATAGATTTTTTAAAGCCTGAAGACAGAGCCATGAGGAGGTGCAGAAGTCTATTTTTCTCTCAGAACAATTGAATTACAATATACTGAAAGGTTATTATGGGATTTTTTGCCCAATGTTGCCAAAAATATTCTGAATACTGCCGCTTTAAGCTGACTGCAAATGTGTTTTTCAAATGGACCCAGTAGTGGATCTTGGACTATTTCCTCAGTTGATGTAGCTCAGCCAGTATTGTAGCTGCTCTAAATATAATCTGTTACACCTGTTAAATTAAATTAAAGTTGCTTTAACGTCCTATCATACAGTTCTACTAAAATTCTTTGGAAAACAATCGTTCGTGAGGATGCATAGATTATAGGTTAAACAAAAGCACACCAGACATTGTCTTCTCAAGGAGTACACACATACACACACACACTGTACACCTTCTGAGCAGAGCATGAAATATAAATGTGTTGCGCTCTGTTTTTTTTGGATGCCCTGGGAGAAACCCCTACCTATATTTATTCACATCATCATTCTGTACTATTTGATCACTTCAGGGAAAATCCTTCAATCTTGACTCAGCTCTCAACTCAGTGGAAATCAGAGTCATGAGTAGCATTCAGTGGTGTAACTAAGGTAGGGTGGAGTTTTCAATCAGTAAATTATTCATCTGCTCAGGAAAACAATATTTCCCCTTGAGCTCTCATGAGTCTGTTTAGCATAAAGCTGTCAGCTACAAGCAACGGTGTGTTTTTCAATAGTACATCTTTATGAAATGATAAAACTGTTGTATATGTATGGACCGTTGTAACTGTGAACGGGCATAATGCAGGGCGTTTTGTAGCGTGACTTTCGGAGAGGAAAGGGACTGTAATTTTGGGCCGGACACTGTAAAGCTCCATCAGTGCCAAGCGGGGCATGTCGTGATAAGTACATGCAGGTTTGTCTTTGATCAGAGCCGGGGAAGGGAAGGCTCAGTGTGAGCGGACTGCAGATAAGCCTGCCTCTCTCCAGACTAGTGTAATTACAGCCCTCTCCGCCTCTCCCCTCTCTCTTCACGTCTTTTCTCTACTCTTACGGGCTCTCCTGTTTTCTCCTCTATTTTATATTTACCGTTTAACCCTGTTATTAATTACATTCTCATACACCCCCTTTGTGACCATCAGTACTGCATCTGTGTGTGTCTATCTACAGGTGATCAGTGGGTCCAACCTGCCCACCCCCAGGAGTGGCAGACCTCTGGACCCCTTTGTCAGAGTGGAGATTCATGGGATCCCATCGGACTCCCGCAAAAAAAACACACATACTGTCAAAAACAACTGTAAGTATAATGCAAGACCAACTGGCCTTGTTGAGACATCTGAAGACCCAGCTTTACTTTGTAGCTCTACTTTATCAATCCAAGATGTATTTTGTCAGACAACTCAGCAGTGTTTAACTTTCAATTTTCTAGAAATGAAGAATGACGGAGAAGATTAATTTCTGAGATCTTATCAGAAGCTGAAATGAGTTTTGTGGGCTCGTGGGCTGCATTTGTTCTTTCTGTATTTTGATATTATGACATCTCTTGCATTAAAATGGGGCTGTTGTGGCAATAGCCAAATGCTGTAGAACAAAGTCATCAATATTCAGATAGTACCATAGGAGTAAAAAAGACCAGAGTCTACAACCATGTGAGGCTGACCTTAGGCACAGCGGTGCTCTAAGCTAAATGCTTAATGGATGGTTTGAGTGTTTTGAAGTGGGGTTTGTATGAGGTACTTATCCACAGTAGGTGTATTACTTACAGTAGATGACGGTCGGCACGCCCCCAGTTTGTAGAAACAGGCAGGAGTTAACGCACAGAAGCAAAGCAATATAGTGCTGTGGACGGGGCCGGCAGCAAAAAGCATTTTAGCCACCTAAAAGAAAATCAATATCCGTTTCAGTCTACGCTATATTTGGAATATTTTCCGACGGGGAACTGAACTGAAAGTTTAACTTGTCTATACTGTTTTTGTCAACGGAGTCTGGAGGCTTTGAACAGAGCATAGATAAGTTTCACTGTCAGTTCAGTACCCCGTCGAAAAGGGCTGTCTGACGGCAATGTAAAGCGGTGAAAATGCATTTCTTTTAGGTGGCTAAAATGTATTTTATTTTTTAACATTGGCATACTAACATGCTCGAAATGACAATGCCTACATTTGCTTGTTAGCACTAGCATTGGGAATGTCATTAGTTTAGCAGATATTTGGTCATAAACCAAAGTATTGGACGAATTAACACAAGAACCCGATCATGGCGTGAAATCAAAAGTGGTCATAATTCATCCTGAGGGCGACATGAACGCCTGTAGGCTACTAAAGTTCATGGTAAATACATTCAAAAGTTGTGAAGACATTTATCTCAAAACTACAGATGTCAACCTCATAGAGGCACGAGAGAAAAAGTCAGGGAAACATCAAAGTCAGTAGGATCCTGAAAACCATGAATACCTAAACCAATTCCATCCATCCAGGACCAAAGTGGTGGACATGTCGCATTGCCATCCCTACAACCATGTCGCGAGCATGGCTAAAAACATGCCCACCTCTGGTTTTCTACTAACAAATACAGATACAAAGACAAACAACATCTGAGAACATGCCTAGCATCTGTGTACTGTAAGGCAGTGTAAACCTTCAAGTGAAAACATGGAAACCACCTAAACTGGAGGAGTTCTCTATGACAGGAATATTTCGTGGTTTCGGGTTTTTTTCTTCTTCTTCCTTTTAAATCTATTTCCCGGTAAGCTGCTGTTGGGCTTCTGAGGAGAAGTGTGCTGATGACTTCCTTCAAAATGTAGACGTGGATTTGCTTTGAAGAGAAGTCTGTCATGCATTATTGCTATGAGTGGAAACATGGAGCTGACAGTCACAGCATACAGGATGAAGTGCTACAGTGATTTTAAGCATCAGTTGGATCCTCACACACAGATTTGTGTGTGTTCAGAAGTAGGACTGTGCCATACCACCAATTCATTCATAATAACTAAAGCTAGTTTATTATTGTTTAGAATGAAATATATAAAAATGACTGCTCTTTAATTTACTGCCCAAAACTGTCATCAGACTTTCAATTGTGGAAGTAAATCCCACAGCTGTCGAGGTCTCTGACAGACCTCTCATATTTCAGCTGGTGTTCACCACAGGACATACAGTATGTCGCATTTGGCTCGGAGCTTTCGTTTTTTTTTAAAATGGCACTATGAAAATTAACTTAATATCAATAACATTGATGGAATACAACACTGTATTGCTGCTGCCGAGATGAGACAAAAAGGGAGAGAAGGAGAAAGAGAGGGAGGGTGGGAGGGATCGTAAGATTCCTGGAGGGAGCTGAGCACTTATGCATGGGCATAAATCATCATTTCACATTATGAAACCGATAAGGTCACCGTTGAATACAAATTAATGTGGACATAGATGAAAACTTGGATGCAACAGAGGAACTTGAGAAAAAGGTTTTGAATCAGAAATGGTTTGAGAACTGCAGCAGAGGTGACTCTTTAGTTATCTACGTGTGCTCTCCTCATTTGTCACTGTGAAACTGCAACAAATAACACTTCATGTCATCATGATAGCGATGCTATTGTGGGTCTGATAATCTTTTATTTACTCTCTACATGGCAATGTCAGTTGTCGGTCAGCTCGCCACTTTGGTACAGACTGATCTGTAAACATTCAGTCCCCGACGGGATGAATTATTATAACTTTGAAGATTCCCTGACTTTTCTTCTCGTGCCACCAGCAGCTCTTTGAATTTAAATACCTGCAAAACTAATGACATTACCATCAGCCTCAGTTGTGCTTTGTGTTAAGTAATAAGCGGATATTAGCATGCCAACATACTAAACTAAGATAGTGAACATGGTAAACATTATACGTGGTAAACATCGGCATGTTAGCATTGTCTTTGTGAGCATGTTGGCATGTGGCTCCAAGCACCAAGCCTCACACGGCTGCTAGTATGGCTGTGGACTAATGGTCTTGTTTAACAATAAGCTGAATGAATGAGTTTTTCACAGCATAACCTCTCTATTCTGGTGAACATAACTTTACTGTCTTCTGCTGAATGTAAAAGAATGTATTATTTTGAATATCACTTCTCAAAGCAAGTTCTTGTAGAAAGGCTTTTCTAAATACGGGATTGGGAGTGTTTCTATTGCCTCTGAAGGGCTCTCAACATGGCGATGACAAGCCGACGGCTCGCAGCTAACGGTGCTAAAGGCTCTAACAGTGGAAAACAACAGCGAAAGTGCTGACAGAGCTAACAGTGTAAACCTGAGGGGGAACCATAGACTGTATATGTTTTTTTGCAACCAGAAGTGACACGAGAGGCTTGAGCCAAGTACAACCAAATGCTGAATAAGACGTTTTTAGGCAACCAAAATGTTACAATTAACTTTCATGAACTGAAAACACACTGTGAAAGGGTTAAAAGTTGTAAGATGAAAACACAGTCAACTCCCAGACCGGACAACGCCGTGGTAGCAACCTGTCAATTAGAAGGTAGACCCGCCCTAAAGCATCCCCTGCTTTATGGTCTACTTGACTCTAAATGGGACCATAATCTACTAAATGAACATCATGCTGTATTGAAGAAGACTTGAAACTAGCAATTGAGACCATAAACTCATGTTTACAATGTTTACTGAGGTAATAAATAAAGTGAGAAGTAGGATCATTTTCTCATAGACTTCTATACAATCAGACTTCTTTTTGCAACCAGAGGAGTCGCCCCCTGCTGGATATTAGAGAGAATACAAGTTTAAGGCACTTCAGCATCTGCTTCTCTTTACAGACCCCCCTCTGGTCTGAAGTTTGATGCTGAGCTGTTAGCATAAAGTGGATATTTAAAGCGGTTCTACTGAAAACAGGTGCCTGCCATGGCTGAAAACAATGCTATGAGAGCGGTGCGAGTGAGCCAAAGGAGTAAATGTGCAGGTCCGTAAAATCAAAACAATGAGTTAAAAGGTGTTTAACGCTCCATAGAGCTCAGGGGAAAAGCAGAGACGAGTAATAATTCTCTGTGGGTTCGTCACTGAGAGTGACACCTTTCGCTTTACCTAAACCTATTGATGCTTATTGATTCTAATGAACTGGTTCATTCTAATTACCTTTACAGTTCTGAATCCTCACTGGGATGCTGACATGAACTTCAGCATCCTCATCCCCGAGCTCTGCCTCATCCGCTTCTGTGTCCGAGATCAGACGGGCATCCTCAGCAGCGATTTTGTGGGCCAGTACACGTTGCCCTTCACCAGCCTGAAGAAAGGTGAGCCACAGAGGCAGAAAGAAAGAGAGAGGGTGGAGGGGGTGGGAGTCAGACAAAGGGCTAAATTACATCAGGTGACATTGTGTGACCATCATTGTATTTCCCTTCATTCGCAGTGTCAGCATTACTGAAGGTCGCTCTCTGCTTGAGTTTTTAACAGAAATGCTTCTGTGTATCTATATGATGCTCCTGTATTTAGCCTCTATATACATACATTTCTTTTGACGCCCCCCTTCCTTCTCCACCTCCAGGCTACCGCTGGGTGCCTCTCCGGTCCCGAGACGGATGCAGCCTGGATCCAGCCTCCCTCTTCGTCTTTGTTTGGTATTCCTAAAAACAGCTCTCCATATCAGACTCACACACACACACCTCTGCCAACAGATAGAGAAGCGTGGCTGATGCAGCAACAACAACAACAAAAATATATAAATAAATCAAAAGCACCATTTCCTCAGATATAAATACCAGTTTTATTGTCAGAAAATAGACGTGCCTTCTCTCTACTGCGGAGGAAAAAAAGACCAGAAGGTTCCAGCAGGGCTGAAAAAGAACGAAGAATAACTCTCTGCTGGCATCACTCAAGTAGCGGAGAAATCCCTGGAGTGGGATATTAGGTTCTTATCATAGAATTAATAATTGATGCAAAGTGCGATTATTGTGGTAGAGTTGATCACACATAAGACGAACCACGAGACACAGTGTTGTCTTTGGATTAATCATCTATTCCAAAACAATAGATGTAATTCCCCTATTAAGCCTGAACGGGATGAGTGATGCCAGGATGCATTAATAGTCCATGAGCACTACTATGAAAGAGTAGCAGCCAACATTTTCTTCCAAGCCAACCTCCCTGTGAGAGACCCAGCAGGGAATAATATAAATAGCATTCACAGAGGTATACATTATTGAACCAAATCCAGCGCAGAGAAGGCTATTTCTATCCTCGTTCATCACTAAATCCTATGAATGAGGCGGAGGAGAGTGCGGGTCAGCAGGCCTGTCAGGAGGAGGATGGCATTAAGATAACATGAAGACCTGAAAGAGAGTGTGTGTGTGTATAGGTGCTTTTTCAGGGGTATTTGTGAGCCTTTGCCTGTTTGCACATGCATGTGCATAACTGTGTTTGAATGTCACTGATGGATGAGACAAAGGATGGAGTGATGGAGAGAGTGTTAACTCAGCGCCTCAGGCCGTAGAGGCAGAGTTGTCATCCTGCTCACACACTCCCCCTCTCCCCCTTCTCCCTCGCCGTCCTGCCTCCCGCCTCCCAATTCCACTGGTCAAGGACATCCAGCTGACACAGCCCAAAGGGACAAACACACTCAGTCTGAGCAGGTATCAGACAGGCAGCCCCTAACAGCACTGCATCACCCCCTTTAATCCGTCACATCGACAGTCTCGACCACACGCGCACTTGCAAGGACTGTTTTGAAGTTAAAGTACTAACAAAAGTGCAAGTTTGATAATGAAAGTACTTTCCTTCATCCGTCACCGAAGCCACATCCAAAAATCTGACTAATTAGCAAAATGTCCTTCACTTGATTGACATTTTAAAAATAAAGATAAAATGACGCTTCACACAGTAAACAGTGTCCTTCCCTGAGTCTTTAAATCAGGCTTGTAACGTCAGCCAAATACTCCATTCGCTGCCAGCTTATATAGCTCTGCAGCGAGGTTAAATTGCATCTGATAAATAGGTATAAATGAGAGTGCACAGTTCCTCTTGTCTCATTCATACAGTCTGAAAAAATCTTTGGATTGATTGTTTCCCTCAGTGTGGCTGCACCCCCTGCTGGCAGCAGACTCACAGTGCAGCTCTGTGAGGTCAGATTGCACAGTTCCCGAGGGGAAACCAGGTCTCCTTGTCAAGCAACACCTCCTCCAGTCTTATGTTGGTCGCAGCCACAAACGTCTTCTTGCTCTTCACTGTCACTTCCAGCACCATCCCATACAGCAGAGGGACATAATTGTACTCCAGCTGTGAATATGAGGCAGATATTTTAGCAATCAAACAGCTCGACATTCAGAACATCCAGTAATTTGAGGACATTTTCTGCCGTACAGTTTGGCTTTTATCTGAAATTTCTGTCATTCCCAGCCTCCCCCTTCCCGTTTCCTTCCATTTGGCTCTGCAAAGGCTTCACTTTGCAACATAAAAAGATATGTGAGAGGCTACTGGTCAGAGTCTTCAGGGTTCAACACTCAAAGATCAGACTCATAGGCTCCCCGCTGTGTGTGAGGAGCAGTGCCGCAGGCAGAGCGCATATTAAACATTCCCTCAAACTTGTGAGTAATAATCACTTTTGAAACTTTGACTGACAGCACTTCATCTCAAGAGGGACTGGATGTACGAAAAAAGGGGGAACAAAATCCACATTCTTAGATTATAATGAAAGAGCATTAATAAATGTGATTAATGTTTTAAGTTATGTTGGGCCATTGTGAGGATCCCTCCTGCCTCCTTCCTCTGTTGCTCGTCCTGAGGGGAATTTTTCCTCCTCCGATATCAGGGGTCTGTTGGAGGGTATGCTGTAGGAAAAGTTTGTAAATCCTTTTGAGGCAAACATGTGATTTTGGGCTATATAAATACAACGGACTTCACAATGTCAGTATATACGACAGAAAGTATTTGTTTTACAACAACCTAATTGTTACATTTTGTATTATTTACTACACTACTGTACAGTAGGCTACTGGGGCAGATTCATTTTAGTATAAGATAACATGTTTTCTCATTTCATTTACTAAATACTAAAAGGAAGTAGCCGGTATCACTTCACCAGCTGTGTGTCTCAAATACTCGCTGTCTTGATAACCAGCTGTACACTGATCACAGAGAGATGTGCCGAGGCTTTTCAGGTCAGGTAGAATCTAATGTTAAACATTATCTCTGTTGATCCAGTTCATTTGTTTGCTTCCTTGGCTGCAGAAGGCTGTTTGGATGCCAGTTTGTTTCATATGTGGCAGCGGGGTGGTGAAATGGGCCGTGGACGGGATCACACCGGCCAAAACAAAAACAGACGTTCTGGACCGGAAAGGAAATTTCAAAGGAGAACATGCTGTAGTGTTGTTGTCGGAGAAGCCAGTATTTCCAATTAGCATGTTTCCTTAATCTCTGATGACATATCATGGTCATTTTAGGATTTATTACAATAAATATATTACATATTGGTCCTTTAAAAAGGTGGTAAATGCAAGTTGGGAGCATTTCTATTGCCTCCACACGGCTCTCAACATGGCGACGGCCGAACTGGCGGCTCATAGCTGACAGTGAAAACAAAGGCAACACTTCTGACAGAGCTAACAGTGTTAACCTGGGGGAACCGGAGAGTGGGTGTTATGCTCTTCTAGATAGCGTAAAGAGCACCTTTAAGTTTGAAACGTACTGCATGTGCTAAATAGCCTATCTGAAATCTACTTGGCCTGGCCCATTAACAAGCATATGAACACATTACTGTCTTTAACCAGTAATGTAATGGAAAACCAGAGGATGTTGTGACTGTGCTAAATCATGGATAGAGGTTAGATAGAAAGGATGGAAGTTGTACCAGTTCGTTGAAGGTGGGGTTGTCATGATTGCGGACCACTTTCGTCCTCTTCTTGTAGAGCTGCTGAGGGTCCGGTCTCAGACGGGTGACCACGTAGGCATCAGGGTTCGAGCCGTTTGGATGCTTCTGTTGAAAAGAGAAAGAGGGCCATAAGGGACCGCCCTGCACTTGAGCACACAGGATTTATAAAAGAGAACACATTTATGATTTTAATTTAATGCTAGAAACAATGCAATAATAAGAGTGAAGCAAACTCACAACGTTCTTCAGGTGTTTTACCAACACCGAGAGCTTGCTGTTAGAGTAAGAGATGTTGAGCTGGATCTGAGGACGGTTTCCTGTAATAGATCAGCTCATCAGTGCCAGTAAATCACCGCATAACAGGTCTTATATATGGACTATCATCAGAAGTTTCTCAAGACATAGCACAAAGTCAGTCCTCACATTCTAAATATTGCCATTAGCATGACATTTATTTTCCTACATAATCTTTTTTTTAATACACCCAGTTATTATCTAAGAGCAGGAAATTACCTGTCACCACACTTTCTTGGTCTGTGTTGGGGCCATCCAGGAACAAGCTGCACACAAATTCATTCTGCAAGTGACAGAGCGAGGAAAGTTATAGCCAGGTATAAGACGAGATCACAGAGAGAAATCTACCAGCGACAAGAAGAGGAACTTACTCCCTTGCATGGTCCCTCAAAAAGCTGCTTCAGGTATTTATTCAGCAGAGACATCTTCCTGCCGTTGGTGAATGACATATTATACCACCGAGGAAACCTATATTAAGACATGCATCAAATTATGTCATTACTGTGGAAGACAAAAAGCAGTGTTTCAAAATAAAAGAGCCATGTGATTGGAGTTGTATGTGTTTTTTCTTCACTCACTGAGGCAGCATAGTTTCAATGAAATGTTTCTGCAGCTCCTTATGGATCATCTCAAACTGCGCAAATGTCTTATCACTGTTCAGAAAACCGTCATGAATGTTTACTCTCAGGTCGTAGATCTGCAAATCAAACAAAACTAATTCATTAGTTTGTCGTGTGAATATGTGACGAGACACTATTGATAAAGCAGGGTTCCACATTGAAGCGCCCAGGCAGCTGGGAGCGTCTTCGCACACTTAAAATCACTTGGAAGAAGGCAGCTGAAGGGAAAGTTTACCCTTAAGGATCGGTAAAGCATCCCATTATTACAGTTTTCATGTACTGTCTTGAGTTTAGCACTTTAGATATACACAAGTGAATTAAACTCTAACAGCGTGATAACCCAGGAATATTTACCAGCTAGTATTGTTTTCACCTTGTGAGTCTGTGTGTGTGTCATCATGGCAAAATGTGGTACTACCACAGAAGAGGTTTTGTGTACTTTACCAGGAGTTTCTATCTGTGGACAGATTTTGTCACGTCACAACCATGCAAGATAAATTCATGAAACTTTACAGGTGTGCAGTTGAGATCAAAATGAAGACTGAATTCGAAGATGGGTGTGTTCCAAGCAAAGTGTTACAGTGCTTTCTATTATAGAAGTCAATCCTAAACAAGTAACTCCTTTAACATACTTTTACTGTTAAATACTTCCTCTGTCTTATGTTTTTTATTTCTGAAATGTATGTAGAATGTGGGAAATAATGAATTTGTGTGCTTATATGAAAATAAATGAATTCAAATTTCAGACTTTGAATGTAAATAAGGTGCCATAGTGCATAAAAAAAAGCATCAAAATAGACTAATAGAGCTTCTTTATTAAAAAAAAGAAAATGCCAGGGAGGATCCTTGAACCCCTTGACTGAGATCTGGGCTAAGCCCCGAATGTCCTCAAATACTAGAAACGCCCCTGCATGATTTATGGGTCTTTTAATGTTTATTAATTTTTATCTGAGAAATATTATTGTTGTGTTTGTTACTTTATTATTAATATTACACAACTACATAACTTAAGAAACAGTCGGAGACGGCGGGACTATTGCAGTCATATTTAGTGCGGAACTTGACCTGAGCACACTGAGTTTTACATAGATCCATACACGCCTCTCAGGTGTGCAAACAACTGCAGAGTAAAATAGTCACTGATTTGTTCAATATATTACAATTATTAATGTTTGTTTATTAACTGGCCCCAGGCCTCTTGTCATTTTGCAGAAGTGGCCCCCCGGGCAAAGCAAGTTTAGCATCCCTGGCTTATACTGTGCTAACAAAACAAGCTCTACTAACACTTAGAAGCAGTGGAAACTTTCCCACATGCTTATATTTAACATTTACTGATCAAATGGGGAATCTTTTATTTATACTGCCTTTATGTAAATACCTGAGTGCATGATACTTGTGAATTTGAGTAACTGGGCAAACCTCTGTGCTTCTGCTGACTGACAAGGCGCTCTATCTCTGCCTCAAAACAGTTAAAGCTGACATCAGGAAGCCTAATCTGATCAAAGAGCAGCGAAATGCCAACAAACATCAGTAACGCTCTTCACTCGACTCTGGGGAGTAAAGGAAAGACTTTCCAAACACAGCACTGCTGCCTCGGAGGCCATAAGTGACAGCAGACCCAACACAGTCAGATGAGTGCCAGAGGTTATTCCTCTTAGAATAATATGTGTGAACCTGCTGTCAGCTCCAGGTGTTTCATCAGCTCCCCTGGCTACTAGGATCTAACACAAAGCTCTGTGGTGCATAAAGCAACATTTCTCAGCGGCGTTTCATTATGAAAAAGAACACTGAGGCCGACATTTTCTGTCTGAATAAGCACAGCACAAAGAGCAAAATGCAGCCTCACCACATCTTTTCCCCTGACGGTGTATCCCTGAATGACAGCTTCTTGGATGTTGGTGCTGGGAGCGGGGATGCCGTCCCGTGTTCGTGGATCTTGTTTCTTCCCTTGAGCCATGCTGTGTGTCAGGAAGTTAAACTTGACTGCAACACAGCCCATGCTTTCCTTGATCTTCCTACATCAGGAAGGATACAAGCCGTTACGACAGGAATCAAATTAATAGAGCGGAAGGAAGTTTAGTTAGAGAGTGTGTTGCACATTCAATTACTTTGTAAAGTAGGATGTGGCCTCCAGGTCTGTGTCATGAGGTCTGAGGTTTTTCTGGACGTACTGCAGGTCATTAGAGTCCTTCAGTTCTGGCATTCTTGCATTTAACATCTGAAAAACACATGCACACCATGAATGAAAGGGTGTTTTATATAACATTATCTATTCTCAGATATAGCTAGGAGGTTTTTACTGTGATGATGTTATTCAGTAAAAAGTCTTACCAACTCCAGCAAGCTGAGTATCAGTGCAGAGCGCTTTCTGATGATGTTGTAAGCTTCACAGCAGAGTTCCACAAAGCGATGCAAGCGCTGAGGCTTCTGCCCCCCGCCTGTGATGAAGTGCTGCATCTCAGATGTAAAGATGAATGGTGATCGGTCCCTATTGCAAGAAAAGAGAGGGGGAAGGATCTTGTTAATTCACAGTATTGTCGTTGACTTTATAATTTTCTTTATCTCCTTGCTGCGCAAACAAAAACTCCTCTTTTCACTTTCAAAATGCTGCTTGCATTTAGTGTTGTCAAAAATATCAAAGTATAGATATATATTGATAATGAATATTTTAAACAGTTTCAATACAAATTTTTCGCAGTATAGATACACGAGTATCAGCTGTGCTTTCTACTCTCTCTCCTCTCTGACAGCGAGTTGACACACACACTGCTATTTACGTTTGAATAATAATCTAAAATTTGATGCCTGAAAATGGTATCTAATATCAATATATTAGGTATATATATACACAATATATAAGGTATCAAAGTTAGGGATGCACCGATACCGGTACTGTATCGGATATCGGGCCGATACAGACTCAAATAGCTGGATCGGATATCGGTGACAATGGGGCCGATCTATTAAATTCAATTCTATGTTTATATACTAAATACATTATATTGTAGAATTTGAATTCCTGTTTAAGTTTTGACCAATTTGTTGCTGCATTAAAAAGATTTACACCTTTTGTAATTCCTGTTAATTTTAATATTTTTTTGCTAAGTTGTTGATGTACAATTTATTATTTTAATAATAAATAATTATTTATTTGTTACATTTTGTTTTACAAAGTTAGGAAAGCAATGTTTAAGTAAAGCTAGATGTTGTCTTACACATAAAGGAATGATCCCAGTCACTTCTACACAGTGAGGCATGCAGCTTATTAATTAAACACTGGTATCGGATCAGTATTTCATATCGGACAAAATGAAAAGTCCAGGTATCGGGACCAAAAAAGTCGGATCGGTGCATCCCTAATCAAAGTTAGAAATTACAGTATCATGACAACATTAGATGCTTTTTCTTCCCGGTTAAAATATTTTTGCTTTAAATTGAGTTAAAAAAATTACAATAATAAATAAAAAAATATAATATATATATATATCGATACTGGACTGTATATGTTCAGTATCGAATATGTACAGAACCAATTTTTTCATAGTTTTTGAACAACCTTAACAATACACAACACAAAAACACACAACTTTACAAACATGATACAAAAAAGAAAAACAACACTGAAATATATATTTTTTTATTGACTTGCCTTTTAAAGCTTCCGAACTTCTGTGCGTTGCCCATAATCTTGCCAAAGTCGATGTGAAACATGTGTCCGCTGTGTTTCAACATGATGTTGTCATTGTGTCGGTCACAGATCCCCAGGATGAAGGTGGCCACACACCACCCTGCACACGAGTGTATGAAGTTCAACACAGCCTGCGTGTACACAGTAGGAGAGTGTTACATAATGCAACAAGCAAAAGTGAATGTTCAAGCATGATAAGTTATCAAACGATTTTGCAGTGGTCGTCACCTTCTCATAGTCCTCCTTGGTTTTGTTCCACATGTGGAACCATTTCTCCAGCGTGTCTTCTCGAAGGGTGCCACCCAGACCCCACTCCTGCTGAATCTTCCCGAGGGTCACGGCCTCTGGAACCACTTCCACCAGGCCTGACAACCACATAGAATATATGTGGAAAAACATGAATTCACAGCTGCAGAGATATAAAACAATGGAAATATTAATGTGCATTCAGAAACACAAACTGACCCTGATCTTTGCCCGTAGAGAGACACCTGTAGGTGATCATTTGCAGGTCCAGCCCCTCCTGGAGCCAAACCCTGTCCATCTCACGGACTATCTGAAGCACCAGCATGTCCTGACGCAGGTTATCTCCTGTCTGAACAACACATTAATGAAACGGTTTACTAAAAAGGTTGCTTAATGACCCAGCAAGGCAGCCTAATGTCACAAGTATTGTCTTTGTGTGGAGCCATTTGTGCTTGCTGTTCTGTAACTGAGCTTTTATTTCCCCTTGTAGTTGGCCTCTAACTTCATCTCAAACCATTCCCTGTCATGTCTGTCGCAGTATAGCGCTGCTCTGATAGCATGTTGTCGGCAGCTGTGTTGTTAATATTTTTATTTGCTTAGAAAATATCTTAACAACAAAGTGCTCCTCTACTGCAACATGTATTGTTATTTTCTGCTGATTTCTGAGAGCCGGACATTTTTGAGAATGAAACCTACCTAAACAGAGCAGAACAGATAGCAGCCTTATATGGCAATTGATTATGCTGATGATGAAATCTCACGAATAAGCACCTCCTTATGAACAGGTGACATTTATCAGGCAGAAACAAGCACTTTATGAGTTTGTCCAGTTTGGTGAATCTGACTTGGAAAACTTCTGAGAGCAAACCTCAAAGACAAAAGTAAGAGACATTGAGGATAATAATAATAATAATGTTTAAATGTTCTTGCACAAGGCCCAGTGTGGATCAATAAAGCAACATATTATTACCAACCTTGCAGATGACGCTGATGTTCTTGGCCAGAGGGTCAGAGCAGATGAACGAGATCCCCAGAGGAGCAGCATTGGAGTTGTAGAACTTACAGGCCTGTAGGTGACATATCAGAGGAGTAAACACTACTAAATGGTACACAACTAGCGTGCATATTACATTACAGTGATGATATAAAACGTGTAATGTTCTTACATCCACGTCCAACGCCTTCACACGGACTGCAGGATCCAGTGGCAGACAACAGCTGACCCCATCACTGAAGAACTCCTCAATCTTCAACTTTTCTATGTTCAAAATATTCTGCAGAGAAACGCATGAAATGAAAGAAAGAAAATAAAATACATGACTTGCAGTTAGTTATAACAACGGAGGATTACGAATACATGGGCAGATGAGAGATGCGTTTACAGACCTTACGTCGAGCCTTATCGGCAGTGCGGACCTTCTCAGCCACCTGTACGAGCACAGATACCAGGCGGGTTTCGAGCTCCAGCTCCTGCCTCAGTGCCCGGCCACAACAGTGCCGCAGGGCAGCCTGAACCTTACTGAACCAACTCTGATAGTATTGGTCAGTGAGGGAATCCTCCAGCAGCCTAACAGCATGCAAAACATTAAGACATGATGCAACTTTACTGTGCACACTTCAGTGAAAACACTGAGCATCAAAACCCACAACACAACCTCACAGTCATTCCTTTTTGCAACATTACTGCTGTTTACATCATCACGAATAACTCTTCTTTATTTGTAAAACGAGAGATATGCTTCCATGCAAACCGTTGTTATGTTATCAACATTTTCAAGTGAATGAAACAACAGTAGTGTCTCACCAGTAGAGTTGCTGGGCGATCCGTATGTTCTTCAGTGATCTCTCCAGCAGCATCATCACCAGAGGTCCATCCAGCTCCCACTCACTCTTCAGAGCCTGCAGGACCAAACGACTAATCAAACCAACATCCAACCACTGAGGAATCTACAGAGTGTGCCACCTTTTCTCATATTTACACACTTTAAACCATTTAAAATAATAGTTTGGTCACAGATTCAGTAAGGATGATGAACAGTACAGTGTACAGTAATGGTTAGTGATGTGTGTTATTGTGCTCACCTGGACCAACTGTGGCAGAAACACCTCCAGCTCTCCGTCTGGTATCTGTTCAAAGTACTGAACTGCAGCCCGCCGCACAGTCTGATCATGGAAACTGAAAAAGATAAATTATAAATCACCAAACCAAACTAATGGATGCCTGAATGATGGTCGTCATCACAGATGTAATGTTGGGTTACTGGTTCTTGTCTTGTCGAGTTTATGGTCCCTACAAAACGACATTCAAAGAATGAACTATTACAAGAAAACATCACAGAGAGCATCATACAGTACTTTATGAGAGTGTTTAAGTAGCTAAAAAAAGTACTTGAGTACTGTGTTTGATGCATGTATATAAAACGCAGAAATGATTGTTGAGTGTGGCCAGCAAAGAGTGCACCTTCTCCGAAAACTGAACTCCTTTTTAAAAAATGTTCTATTGTGATTTTTAACAAGTGGTACAATACTGCATGATATATTCTGTGACATATTATGTACACAAAAAAAACAAGAAAAATAGAATGGAACATAGTGATAATAGAACAACATACAAAAGCATTTGGTTATCAATAACTGCAGTTATCCAGCTATCTTTGCTTCTTCTGTACTTGTGTTTACTTGCTTTGTTTTGTCTTGTCTCACTACCTCCATGTAAAGTGTTCTTGGGTTTCTTGAATGGTGCTATATAAATGCAAGTTCTTATTATTTAAAAATGTTCAAATACATGAAAAGACTATATAAAAAGGAAAAGAATAGTAGGCTATTGGATATGTATTTGTAAAAAATATTTTTTTTTAAAAACTTGCAGGGCAGAAAGAGCCGTGTTGAGTTGGCATGGCTAATTCTGACTTTAACCTTTTTACAGATCAGATGGCAAATTGGATTTTTTCTCTTTAATATAGTGAAAAAAAAGGTATTAGAAGTCTTTGTGAAGCCCCTTAATGAGTATTTTATATTCTCTAACTTAAGAAAGTACAGTATGTCTTTGATCCAGTGAGTAAAGGTAGGTGAGTGCACATCTTTCCATTTAAGAAAAATGAGGCGTCTGGCAAGTAAAGGTAGCACCAGCGATACAGTCGGCTTCAGTCTTACATGGTACGCAGGGGTCTGGAGGGGCACCAAAGACTATGACTAGACTAGAATATGAATGGGCACAGGTCAATAGTTTTATTCTGGCATTCTGAGATTGTTTGAAAGATGAGACCAACATTCTTGAAGCACAGGACCAGAACATTTGGGCATTAGTAGTGGGAGATAAGTTGCAATGATTACACGTCCGGGAAGAATTTATATACATTTTCTGTTTTGTCCAGTGGGTGCAATGCAGGATTCAGTTTGTTTATTTTAATATTTTTTTAATCAATCTTTTATTGAGAGTCTTTTTTTTTTAATTAGTCGGTTTCCCAGCTTGTCAGTGAAGGACATAAACAGCTGGAGGGAAACTCTGTTCCTTTTGTGGGAAATCAATGATCATATTCTGCTGCCTTCAGGACGTACTGTAGCTGTGCTCTACCTGCCTGTAAAACTAATCATCCATTACCCCCTTTTGCCATCAGACTCCTCTGTTCTTTATAGGTATTTTTTATGCCCTTGTACAGCTTTCTTCTGTTTAATTTGAGATATTTATTAATATAGTTATTACTAATTCCACACATAGCTTTTTAAGCTTATAACCTGATAGTGTGTTGAAAAACATCATATAATATTCTGCATTAACTCCTTACAGGATGCAGATATCCTGCTGCAATAATGGCAAGGTTGTAAATGAACCAAAACGCATAACAAGCCTTTCTCCATGTGTTGTGTGTTATCTATTTCTGTTGCAGCTTTGCATAATGACTGTGTCCATGTTTCTGTATGTGAACCTACCTGTCACTGAGCAGGAAGAGGGCCTCCTCGGGTAGATGGATGGGCCAGTTCTCTACAACAGTGTAGATTTCTGTCAGGTCTTCAGGCTGCCACTGGAGGGCTCCACCAAGAAGCAAGTGGAGGAAAGTACTTTGTTTGTCACTGCAGTGATGCTTACTCCAGAGGAAAGCCCTCTCATTTTTATCTAGTCTGAGAAAATATCAGGAATGTGTTCAGGGATACAGACAGTAAGAGGAAACAAGGGAATAGAAATCTCTGTTCAGAAATGAAAAGATTATTCATGTCCAAAACTTTAAACACAGCACATAAACATATAACAGTTCATAATATAAGGGCGGCTGTGGCTCAGAGGGTAGAGCAGGTCGTCCACCAATCGGAAGGTCGGTGGTCCGATACAGGTTCGTCACATGTTGATGTGTCCTTGAGCAAGATACTTAACCCGAAGGCATAGCCATCGGTGTGTGAATGTGTATTTAGATTAGACCCTGATGGGCAAAGTTGGCACCTTAGCAGCCTCTGCCATCAGTGTGTGAATGCTGACATGTAGTGTAAAGCGCTTTGAGTGGTCGGAAGACTAGAAAAGCGCTATATAAATGCAAGTCCATTTACCATTTACCATAATGTGTGTTCTACTCACAAGCAGAGGCAGTGCTTCTTAGAGACTATCAACATTTTCTTCTGCAGCTCCTCACAAGGCTCAGTGAACATGATCGAACCGGGGAGGGCGATGGGCCTCTCATACTTCCACTCTATCTGCTCTTGAAACTCGAGCTGGAGAAAGATGGGAAGATGAATGATTGAGCGGGTTAATGTGGTGTCTTTTGGTCAACAGGGGGCAGAGTTGTCCAGCGTTACTGACCTGCAGTATGACCCCGATGGCTTGTCTGTGGCTGTCATACAGGGCCGGGGAGGGAGGAGCAGGCAGCTCGTTCATTGCGGACAAACTGAGCAGAACAGTCCCCATTACCAGAGTCCTAGACACACACAGAGAGCACATGCAGTACATCATGTCACTAATTATACCATTTTGCCTAAGAGTTCAGGAAAGATTTTTTTTTATAAAATGTACATGAAGTAATGTACAAGAAACGAATATATTAGAAGTGGCGTTGATGCATGCAGTGATGCATTTCTCTTTTTTTAAACACTCTAAACACTCAAAAAATGAATTAAAGGAGCACTTCAGAAACTTAAAAAAATGGAGCCTTGCGGTATTTCAGGCAGGCACGGGTGTAATTTTATTATCGCATGTTTCAGACACCCTCCAATCATTTATGTCCACGACTTGTTGTCTCACAACAGGTTGTCCATAATTAACATTTGGCATTCATTCAGCGAGCAAGCAACAACAACACTGAGCTATTATTAGGATTTTAACTGCCTCTGCCTGTATTATCATATAGTCAAATGTGATTTTTGAATTTTAACCCAGTCGATGGTGTAAACGTTGTGGACAACCTACCGGTCGCTGTAGAGAGGTAGAACAGCCCAGCCTAAAAGCTCGGAGTTTTTTCCTCGCTTGGAGCCCTTGAGGCGAAATGTCAACATGCTCTCATACGGCAGCTGATTTACTGGAACAGGGAACACCATCCTTAAATCAAAAACATACAGTCATAAACATGTTTCTTTTTTCTGTTATCTCTTTTTACTTTACTCTTTTTTTCTGTATTTCATGTATTGAAATGAACTGATATAGATTATTTCTCATACACACACTTATGATAGAACAAAAAGTACACAGAAACAGCCTGGATCAGACGGACATTAAAGAAGTGAGGACGGTAAGTAGTCTTAAAGATAACTCTGCTGAATCCACTTTCACTTCTTTATCAATGATAATTCTTGTGAACCAGGAAAAAGGAAGTTTTGGGGGATTTTGCCCTTACATTCGGTTACACTGGATCTTGTTTCCGTATGACAAGGCGGTGCTGATGTTTTCGGAAACGCCAGTGTCACAGATATCTGTTAGTCCGTACGTCAGCTCACAGGAAACAGAGAAGGACTCATAACTAAATGGAGAGGGAAGAGAAAGCAGTAAAACCCGCTGTTCTTATCAGGGATGTGGTCAACATTTGTATCTGTGTGCACATACAAGTATCAAAATGTGTGTGTGTTTGTGAGCGACTATAAATGCACACATACTTGTTCATCCAGTCGAGTGGTAATTGGTAGAGAGCAGAAATATTGAACTGGAGGATTTCTGAGTTGTTCTCGACGTCGAGTACTTGCAGGTCTCTGGTTACCTCCTGACCTCTGAAGTCTGACTGGAAGTTGGCGTAAAAGATCTGCAGCACTTTGAGCAGCGCCTTGTTGAGCATGAGCATGGCTGCAATACAGAGAATAAACATCAGCTTAGACAATCGCAATGTCAATATACCAAACAGGTAACGCTTCACTTTAAGTCCACATATTTAGCATTTATGAGTAGTACACTAGGGGTGTCACATTATACCGGTATTGACGATAACGTGATATTTTAAAATGAAATATTGATATCACGTTAATAATACACATATGATAATATTGTGTAAATAATCCAGCACCTCTTAAATCAGTTTATATAAACATTTATTGTCACAGACTATTTCTCTAACTCCCGACACTCATATTTTAAGTGTAATTAATTTGCCAAAAAAAAGACAAAACGCACAATAAACAAAGTTAAAGATGAAAGGCACTAAAATGGAGCGTTTCAGACAGATAATATGAAAAATATGTGGTTTTTGAACATTAAAGCATGTAAACATGTTCTACTAGAAACCCAAAAAACAAGTCTGAACCTGAAAACGAGCATGATAGGTCTCCTTTAAAATACAATGGGTAACCCAGTTTGGTTATCAAATAAAAAAGCCGGAAGTACCACGAATAATCTAAAACACACTCACAACAATGGCATTGTAGTTGAGTATCAGTTACTCACCAGATTCACACTCAGACATCTCATCATGACTCTGTAAAAAAGAGATGAGGAAACACAGCTTTGTATTGTTGATCAGAGGTGTGAGGATTGAACATTTTTTGGTGCACTGTGTCACAATACCTCAGCAAAGGCATGCAGGGCTCAACAATAATAACAATAAGCTTGCACAGAGCAAATGAAATGCCACGTCATGCTAGTAAATCTAGCAACTCACCTGCCCTAAAAATAATTAAACACATTGTTTTTTTCCGGAGCTGATGATGGAGGTAGCTAAGGAGTAAGCCTTCTTATACTGCATATTGTATTGTTGTTTTTAATGTGCTCTATAAATAAACTAAACTTGAAAATTGAACCATCTCGCTTCCTTCTCGTCTTGCGCTCACAAGACAATGGTGGCGGGTAAGGAGAAAGTTTATTCCATTTCTGTCAATAGATCCCCCTAAATGCTACACACTGGTCCTTTAAAGCAGAATTCAAAAGTGATCTCACACAAATAAGACATGATTATTCTAAAAGTAGCCCGTTATCGCAAGAAAAGATTCACAAATGTTATGTGACATCCTACCAGAGGTATGGGGTTGATTCTGTTGAGCCTGCCAATGGCATCCTCCAGCTCCTGACACGAGAGCCCACACAGGAGATTGCTGATGGTGCGAACATGACCCACGAGCACATTAACGTTCATCCCCGACTGCAGACACGATGAGATCAGATCCAAGTTATAAGAGAAGTATCACGAAATCAGCTTAGGATACATCACTCTTACTGATGCATCTAAATCAGGGTACCCTGAGGTGATGATACCCCACAGTATACATTTAAAACAAATGCAATGAATCACAATCAAATACTGTTATATATATATATGATATGTGTGTGAGAGAAATAAATGTCCCAGTTTACTGACCTTACTTCTCATTAGCACCGTCACCTCTCTGTTGTAGCCATCGAGCACATTCTGCAGGCTCAACCTGAGAGAGGAGGAAAGGTTAAACACACACACACAGATGCCAAACTGGTTGGGAACCATAAAGCAAAGCTACCTTTCCGTATGTTTTCTACAAACAGACACCGGCTGACACATGACGCACTGAACACTTTACAAAGCTGATGAGGGAACTTACTTGCAGGTGTTGAAAACGCTCACAGGACGCAGGAGCTGGTAGAGTTGGCATGAGCTTCTGTCGTCCTCCACCTCAGAGGAGAAACACAGGTCGAAATACTGATTGCTGGGTAGGATTGTAGCAATTTATTGTGTAGTGTTTTTGAATATCTATTAGGGCTGTCAAAGTTAACGCAATAAGAACACGTTAATGCAAATTTGTTTTAAAGTCACTAATTTCTTAAACGCAACTTTTAATGATTGCAATCTTTAGGTTGTGGTTTGGCTCAGTTTCAAAGCGAGAGAGTGAAGATACCGGAATCATATGAAACTAGAAAACCTAAGGAATCTATTGGGACGAGGAAAAAACTGGCATGGCAATTTTCAAAGGGGTCGCTTGACATGAAAATGGGTTCTGTGGGTACCCACGAGTCTCCCCTTTACAGACATGCCCACTGACACACTGACAGCCGTTGTTGCCTGTTGGGCTCGAGTTATCCATGTTATGATTTGAGCATATTTCTTATGCTAAATGCAGTACCTGTGAGGGTTTCTGGACAATATTTGTCATTGTTTTGTATTGTTAATTGATTTCCAATAATAAATATATACATACATTTGCATAAAGCAGCGTATTGGCCCACTTCCATGTTGAAAAGAGTATTAAATACTTGACAAATCTCCCTTTATTTTGAACAGATAAACAATGAGCTATTCGTTTGTGAATAATCACGATTAACTATGGAGAATCATGTGTTTAATCAACCTAATAACTATATAATATAAATGAATAATATAAAGCATGTAGAATCATTAAATGGCAGTGAAAATGACTATAAATCTAAGGAAGCCTCAGGTTCACCTTTAATCTATTTCTGCTAAATGCCAGCAGCCATGACGTGATGTGTAAACAGAACAAAGTCAAGAAGTCAGGGTGGAGGTTTTTACAGCTACAATAACCCTGATGATAACAAGCTGGCCAGCAGCCAGGCACAGGTGTATGTGAAAGCAGCATTTCAAGAGTGAAGACAGGCCACCCCTTCTTGGTAAATAATCTACAGTGTAGGTGGGGACAGAGAAGGAGTTTGAACTGACTTACATCCCGGCACAGACGGTGTCTGAGGTTGTTCTCGTGGAGCAGTCGGAGGGGGACGACTCGTTTTAACAAGTAGTAGATCTGAATAGTCTCGTGCATACCCAGCAGTTCGTCACTAAGGACAGATCACAACATTAAAACAATGAATGTGGAAACACACCCTGTTTGAATAGAACACCACGGCTCAGAGATCAAATGTTAATTACAGCATGAGTGACTTACTTTTGGAGATACTCATCAGAGTCGCACAGTTTTAAATAAGGCTGACCACTTGTGCTGGGAGGGAGGTCCAGCAGCTGGAAGATTTCATCAATCAGACTCTTCACTGTCCTGTTCACTGGAGGAAAGGTCAGAGGTCAGAGTCCACACACACTTCTGCCAACATCTGCAGTGATTGAAGAATGAGCGAGTATTTCCCTTTTCTTTTTTTTTACTTTATGTTTTAAGATTAAAAAAAATAGTTTCAGGACCTTGGAAGCTCCTGAAATGAAGGGACATTTTACCCAATAGGTACTTTTACTTAAAATACTTTAAAGGACCAGTGTGTAACATTTAGGGGGATCTATTGGCAGAAATGGAATATAATATTAATAAGTATGTTTTCTTTAGTGTATAATCACCTGAAAATAAGAATCATGGTGTTTTCATTACCTTAGAATGAGATGTTTATATCTACATACGGAGCAGGTCCTCTTCATGTAGCCGGCCGCCATGTTTCTATAATAGCCCAGAACGGACAAACCAAACAGTGGCTCTAGAGAGGGCCATTCATGTCTTCGCATTAGCCACCGTAGTACTCCTACACGCTTGGCACATGGGAGAGGTTTCAGTTGGTTGCAATCTGCAACCTCACTGCCAGATGCTGCCAAATCCAACACACTGCACCTTTAAGTACACTTTGCCAGCAATAATATGTGTTTTTTACATTGTGGTATTGCTACTTATTTACTTAAACGACCAGTGTGTAGGATTTAGAAGAGGACCCGCTCCCTATGTGGATATGAAGGGCTCATTCTAAGCTAACGAAAACACGATTCTTTCAGGTGATTATACACTAATGAAAACATTGTTAAGAATATTATATTCCATTTCTGCTAGTAGGTCTCCCTAAATCTTACACACTGGACCTTTAAGTAAAGGATCTGAGTTCTTTTTCAACCACTGCAAACATCAATGAAAAAGCGCAACTACGAACAACACACACTGTACAGTAGTAGAGGGGCTAATGGGGCTTAAATCTCCTAATTCTCCTCAAATGTATTGTAAGTGACTGTAGTAGTGTGTTGGTTAATCTTACCTGTGGTGGGGAAAGGGAGCTGGTGGTTGCCCCACTCAGTTGCCACGCTGACAGTCACCTCCACCTGCTGCAGCAGGGCAGGGTGGATCTGTAACACTCGACTCCATACCACACCTGAGTTATTAACGCTGTCTGCATACCTGTACCGTGACATCAGCCTGCCACAGATGGTAAAGAAAAACAGGTTACCAGAGTGAAAATGAAAGTATGATCACAAATATGTTCTATACTTAAACTTCATGTGAACGTGGTGAAGTCATCGTGAAATCGCATTTCTGTCAGTTCATGAAGATAAGTCACCATGTGAAGATTATTTTTAACTACAACTGCAAATGACCCAGCAGTAAAAAGCTACATACATACATACATACATACATACATACATACATATATACAGTGTATATACAGTATATATACACTGTATATATATATGTTTTATCTGTCATTTTGAGAGTTATGGTGTCCTAAGGGTGGATTCTTTTAACAAAACCTTTCAAATTCATTACACAGTATTATATATTTAAGATCGTATTGAAAGATTAACTACTGTAAATCTGCAGGAACTCATTTTCATGCTCTCACTTGGACGTTGCATCACAAAAAGAAGTCAGCGTCTTGGTGCTGCCTTGTGGAGTGTCTGTTAGTTTGATGGTAAATGGGTCCTGATGTGAAAAAAAGAAGACAAATTGCACGCTAAAGCGTTTCCTCTGACTTTTCCCATTTTAATTTGGGTCATTTGATTCAATCACAAAGGAGCTTCTTGTCTTTGATACTCACATGATTGTCTGTTTCTGTAGTGGAACGCATCAGTCTGTAAGTGGGTTGAATGAGGTCAGTGGAAAACTGCTTCATGCTGCTTCTGAGGGGTTTTCGTGGCCTGGGGGGAACCGGAGGGGGTATGATACCTTCTCTACCTGAGAAACTCGCACTGGGAAGCCTGGGTCTGCGTGGAGGCGGAGGGTGACGGGGTGGGGAAGGCCCATTTGTGCTTTGGTGATCTGTATTCCCAGGATCTCCTCCCACTTGACCCCAGAGGTGACCTTGGGGTTTGGGTTCAGTTGGGGATATGATCCCAGCCAAGCTGGTCTCGTACACATTTTCTTCAGTAGAGGGGTCAATGGTCTCGTAAAGGTTCATTCCAGACAGATCCTCAGTGAAAGGCGAGGGGAGGTCAGAGATGATTGCATCTTGTCTCTGGATTGTTCCATTTCTCCTCTGAGTGGGATCCATCACATTTTAGAAAGTCATACACCTCCTGTTTCAGCACGTCCTCACTTCATAGCAGAATGGAAGAATGCAGACCTGTTAACAAAATAAACAGAATTAGGATAACATTAGTGTATGAGACTTACTGCAGGCAGGACAAGTGAGCTGTTTTATGTCTGGAGTCTAACTGAACCGGTCTGTTAACGCTGGTCTAATAATTAACAAGCTTTCAAATCTTAACAGGAAATCCACCGGTGCGCGCCACTAGAACTATGACACACTGGTGTAAAGTGAATCATAAGACATAAGTCTTCAAAACCACCATTATCTTAACATTTGTTAACCGAAATTAAAATTCTGCTCTGCCAAAACTGTATACCTCAATAAAAAAAGAAGACTTTTCACATTACTAAGGATCTCACATTCACAGTTGACAAACTTTATCTTATTGCAAACTATTCTGAGCTTTTCTTTTGTTGACAACTTACCATCAGAGCTCTGTTAACTGTGTCCCTGTTCACCCATCCTGTGGTGACGAGGCGAATGAGACCATGCACAGCTAGTTAGACCTGTACAAGGTTTGGAAAGCTTCCCATCTGTGTTTCCTCACCCCTCCCACTGTCCCTCCTGTCCTCCACTTCCTCCTCCTCCTCCTCCCCTTCCTCCTGCAGCCCACAACAACTTTCCCTCTGCTGGAGTAAAGAGAACATTACATGTGTGTACTGTATATTATGTAGTTTGTTAAATTCACAAAACAATCCAGATACATTTAAAGCTTTTCTTACATATTTTGACCCTCATTAAAGCAATCACCACAATAAATCTTACCATACCAGTGTGCAGTATCTACTCCTACTGGGAAATGACAATGTATTTTTGATTAAAAACAACTGCGTGACTACTTATAATGTATGTAATAAACACATCTATCCAGTTCAACCAAAACAACATCCACTCCTCACTCAGGAATGCAAGTGGGCAGGTTGAGGTATGCGAGCACCGTGTTTTCTCGTGAAGGGAAACGAAAGCAGCTATTAGGAAATGTGTGTTCACGTACTCTACATATGACACATAAGGTAAGATTGTTTCTTTATATCTGAGGATTGTTTAGGACGTTATTCTTTTTACTATCAGGTCATTTGAAACACTCCTCTGTACTGATTCTCAGATTATAAATCTCTCAGTAAACTGTGCATGCTGTTTGACTCTCTAGCAATAATTAGGAGTCTTCCTGGGGTTTAGAAAGCCCAACATGGCCTTTCAGTGGGAATGACAGCAACCGCCCTCCCCTGAATGTGTCACAAAGGTGTCAGCTGAGGTGCACGGAGCAGAGGGGTGTACTTTGTGAGGGAGGAGATCAAGCAGAAAGAAATGCTTTCCAACAACACAACTCCCCACATTTCACCCTTCAAACCCAAACCTGCTGGATCTCCTGGTTTCTACGCTCTCATCCCCATTGTACTACTCATACTGATTGGATGTGTGGCGGCAGTGGTAAGAACAGCTTTGTATATTTCATTTCACATGACTGCATCATAGGTTTATCTTTAAGTTCTTATTGTTGTGTTCTCTTCAGGTTTGTTATTTCAGGAGGAGGTCAAGGTGAGTTCTGTGGTTTATGCATCACTTTCAGATCCATTTGGTGTCTTTTATGCTCTGTCATAATTTGGTTTCTTATGTATGCAGATTAGACGAGATGCGCCATCGGCTGATTCCTCTGTACAACTACGACCCCGCAGAGGAACAAGATGAGTGGGTCGACACCAGCAGGGAGGAGGAGGAGGAGCTGGCTGTGAGCAAACCACTAAAACTTACACAATATACCTACATTTTTATATCATATACATGGGTAGTAAGGAACATTTTAATTTATCGAGAATGTGTTTTTCTTTACAGGAACCTTTGTTTAAAGTGGGAAAGCTCTCCTTTTCATCAGTCTATGGAACATGAACAGAAAACGAAGAAAGAAAAACAGATGTGGCCGATTAGAGGATGATTTCTCCCTTTAGATTTGGATGCTTTACAAATAGAGACTGGCCACTTCATAGAGTGTAAAAACAACATATGGGTGGCATTAAACAGCTACTAGGACAACAATTTCTTTCCTCATGACATCCCCCAGGTTGGGATCGCGAAAGCTTCAGAGGGGATCGCAAGGCCTTCTTGATTTTCCTCAAAAAGTAGACCCGGGACTAAAATGACCAGGAACTTCTTGGTGGAAACTTGGCTTGGCTTATATCTCAGCATTTCGTTTATTTCTGTGAATAAAACTAAATGAAATTGTTATTTTTAATGTTTGGATTATTATGTAAGATATAAACTTAAAAATTAGAAAAGCATGTTGAAAAAAATCCTGTGCCTCTGTGTCCTCCGGTGTTCTTAATGGCATCTGCAAGATTTCACAGAAGATATTTCTGAGGAGAAGAGATTTTTCTGCAAGATTTCACAGATTGTGATTGGCCAAAGTCTTTTTTATCAAAGATTTTCTAAAGCCTGAAAACAGAGAAATGAGGAGGTGCAGAAGTCGGGTTTTCTCTCAGAACACTTAAATTACAAATGCTGGAAGGTTTTGCCCAATGATGCCAAAAACATTCTGCCTACTGCAGGTTTAAGTATGTAAGATTGTTAAAAAAATAATTAAATAATACATACAGAGGATTGTATTGAAAGTTCTTATCCATCTTTGATATAATATTCACAGGAAATAATCTGCTCAAAGTTCACCCAAATTGCTCGTTTAACACAAACCTCCTGCAGTTATTATGTTCACTATTTGGGCTAATTGTACAGTTTACCAGTTGTTCTGTACTGTTATTGTTATGCATTGAATATAATATGAAACATAAATGAAATGTGTCACTTAGTCAGTTTACTTAATGATAGAAAATGGGTCTCTTAATGTCCCTTAACTACTGATCTATGCAGAGCAGCAGACAGTCTTTTGCCTCAGTTAAGATTTTATTTTTAAAGAGTGTACAAAGTGTTTTGAAGGATAAAGCAAGATGTTATTTTTGAGCAATAAACTGAAAGCTAAAAAATCCAATTCAAAAGCTATTTATTTTGTGTGTGTATTTCTAAAATGATTCATGGGTTAAGCTAAACGAGCTTCAGAGACGCACCTGTTTCTGCTTGGTAATCAGTAGGATTGCTTTTATTTGGAGGTTCCTCAGGTCAACACATCTTCTTGTTCTCTTCACATATGGAAAGATGGGAACACAAAGAAAGAACAGGTAAACATTTTGAAACCCTCCCCCAAAAAAACTTCTGAATGTGACTAATTATATGAAAGTATGTTTTCAGTCTGTTTCATTTGTGTGTTTGGATTTACATTAGTCTGGACGTCCATCTGTTGGGGTTCCTGTTGGCCGCAGCTCTGGTCCTCCCCGCTCTGAGTCTGGACAGCCTGCTGTGTTACTTCTGTCCTCTGAACCACACAAGAAGGTCCTTCAACATCACCACCAACTGTCTGCCTGGTGAGCGCTGCGCCATCTCCAGAGGCTACTACGGCTCCTTCCAGGCCCTGTCTTCTCAGGGCTCCTTGGACGCTGAACTCTGTGGCTCCCATAAGATCACCTCTTATTGAGGGCTCAAGTTCAACGTCAGCCATACCTGCTGCTGCACAGACAAATGTAACGGCCAGCCAAAGTCTGACACCAGCCTGAAGAGGCTACTGGGGATGATTAAAGGCAAAATAGATCGCACTAACATCACTAATACTCTCAGTGAGGAGCCTTGGGATTCATGTGCAAATTACACATCATCAACGAGCACCGTATCACCTGCCACTGCATCATAGAAGAGCTTGTAGGAGACTGGGGAGAGGCCTGTTAGCCACAGGCACTTAACTCAGTCTCCAAAAGGTCAACAACATTTGGTCAAATGTTTGTGATTATTAGTATTTTTGCTAAATGAATGCATCATGGTCAGTGTTTTGTGTGATTCCATTTTTGCTGCAGAGAGAAAAAGGTGGACTTATCAGCCATCCTTCTGGTATAATAGAGTATTTCTGTGGTTACTGATGAATGCAGCAAAATAAAAGCACCATGATTAAGCCTCCCACTTGGGTGTAGTTCCTTTGTGTAGATTTTACAAGCAGGTGTGCTGGGAGGTGTGGCCTGTGCAGGAAGATCTGGGGTCGGTGGTGAGATTAGAGTTCGGATCAGGTTAAACTCTGAAAAGTTTTGCCTGTTTGACTGGAATTAAAATCTTTAATGTGCAGGTGAGTCTTCATAATACTTTTTTTTTTTTTTTTTTAAGTTGCATGCTGAAAATGTTTCTGCCATCACTTCCTCATTTTGAATGTGGCAATCAGTGGAGATCACTGACACCTGTTTATAAGAAGTTAACTTTCTGAATTTGTCTGGCTTCAGTGAACAGAAAGATGACAAGTGATAAAAGACGACACTGATTTCACATGTCAAAGTTAATATATTATTCATGTGGAGTTATGCAAAGCCAATCAAAACTGAACATCTTTTGTGACTCTGGAGGAGCTTTGAGAAGTGATGTGACTTAATCTTGGCTCTGAGACCACAAATGTTTAACATCTGCAGACTGGGAAAGTGTAATATGAAATACTGGCATTTACAAGGCAGAAAGGGTCTAGATGAGTTGCATTATGGGAAGTGTAGAACCCAGTGTCTTTTAAATCCCTGTCTTTGTGGAAGTGCTGTACTAAACTGCTGTTCTCTTTAAGTTTTGTGATTTTTAATTTGCTGTTATTGCCACAATATGAGGTCATTAAAGGTCAGTAAAACGCCTCTCTTCAACTTGCAGGCCGAATGTGTTGCAGCTCCTTCACGTTGCCGTGTTGTGGCTCTACCTTCGCCTCCCCTCGGTGCTCTGTGAAAACCTGCGCTGCTTCTTCAGCCCCGTCCGGGAGAATGAGAAAACAGTTAAGCTCAGTGTGACACTGTGCCCGATCGATGAGCTGTGCTTCAAGGGAGAAGGTCGCTACGGCAACCACAGCACCCTGTCGGCCAGGGGCTGCATGGCGCAGAAGGACTGCAGCCAGGTGCACCAAATCCGCAACAAAGGAGTCATCTACCACATGAGCTATGACTGCTGTGCTTGGCCGTACTGTAACTCCTGCCCAGGACTCACAGCCAAATACCTCTACATCATGGTAACACTTGTGACTGTAGCTGTGATGGCCGGCAGCTTGTGACTAAAGACACCTGACGCGCTATGTTGCGAGCATCTTTAAGGGTTCATGTCAAAGGGAAGATTTTAGATATTTTAAGTTTCTATCCTAAGTGAGCAGTGCTCAGAGGCATCTCTGCAGCCTCAGCACGGAGTAATGCAGATGGCCTGTAACAGTATGTGGTGAACGCCCAGTCTGAAGACACTGAGGTGTGCACCAAGATGATGCCAGAGATTTCAACATGTTATTTTACAATATGTTTAAAAAAAGTGTTTTATAATGTTTTAATGTTTATAAATAAAAATTTGAATAATAAGTTATATTATACTCTTTTGGATATTTTCAGGCACTTTTCTTTGTCACACCAACACACACACAAGACAGAGCTGGTGATATATGTTTCTTATTGTCAACAAATATGTTTCTATATCCCTATGAAGCCTTGAGTTCGGCCTTTTGGCCAATGCTATCTTGGTTATTTGCAACCAGAAGTGAAACAAGAGGGTGGCGCTAAGTACACTAACTAACCAAATGCTGAAAAAGACATTTTTAGGATGGTTATAACTAACTTTCATGAACTGAAAACACACTGTGAAAGGGTTAAAGTTGTAAGACGAAAACACAGACAACTCCAGACCGGACAACGTCGTGGTAGCGACCTGTCAATCACAAGATAGCCACGCCCTAAAGCATACCCTGCTTTATGGTCTATTTGACTCTAAATGGGACCATAATTTACTAAATGAACATCATGCTGTATTGAAGAAGACTTGAAACTAGCGATTGAGACCATAAACTCATGTTTACAATGTTTACTGAGGTAATAAATCAAGTGAGAAGTAGGCTCATTTTCTCATAGACTTCTATACAATCAGACTTCTTTTTGTAACCAGAGGATTCGCCCCCTGCTGGTTGTTACAAAGAATGCAAGTTTAAGGCACTTTCTGGGTGACGGTCCTTTATCACACTGAACACGGGCACTGTAGTTTATTTTGAGTTGATCCCACATACAACTATCCTGCTGCTGTAAATACTCACTAGAGCACCAAATGTGTATTAATTTGTGGCTGAAAATAGTCCCTAAGTGAAATTAAATGGTGCTCTTTGGTAGGATCCAATGGGCTTGTGGCTGAGAGCCACGGACAGGTAAGAGAAGTCGGAAAGTATTGAGAGACAGACCAACTCATTGTTGAGATTTGTTGACAATAAGCAAAGTAATAAGAAATACCAGGCTTGTCTTTTAAGAGTAAAAGAGCAGCTCAAGCAATGTGTACAGTATGAGGTTTGGACAGTTCTTTATTTCCCTTTTATAAGGCTGCTGGGTCTCCCCATAGTGGATATACATATATATACAGGAGATTGCTATACTGGAGTTACACTGAGGGCAGAGGGTCCATATTACACAGACTTCAAAAAACAACACTAATAGAGCCTCACCTCCAGGTATCAGAAATCAGCAGAGAGAGAGAGAGGGGGTGGGGGATGGGAACGGGGGGGAAACAGCACATGAGAAGAGGGAAGAGAAAGAAGAGGGGAGATGATGCAGTCTGACTCGACTGCCTAATAACTTAACACTAGAAAATAACATACAGATTTCACGCACAGTGCATCTTAAATAGGTTACGTGAAGAACCATTTACCATAAATATCTGTATTTTCGGGAACCAACATATATAAAAAATGATTTTTAAAAAAAAACAACAAAAATGTTCAGTCTTTAATTTTTTTTCTCCTTTTCCCGTCGTGCAAATCGTTCTTTCGTTCCTTCTTCCTGTGGAGGCCGGGCGCTTTTTTTTCCACCCTGCCCACATCCGTTCCAGATAAACGAGGAAAAGGAAACAGAACCCAGCACCCCCCCCCCCCCCTTAAAAGCATATGAATTAGTAGAAAACGAACAAACGAATGAACAGAACACCACAGTCAACTCATCACAAAAAGAACCCACAGACACACAGAACAGCAAGAACACAGTACTCGTTTTTTTTTTTCTTTTTTGAGCTTCTTCATCACCGCTATTCCTTTTTAATGGTCAGTATCATCGTTGCGGTCTTTCTCCTGGCCTACTGGTTCGGCGGCAGCGGAGTGGTCCTCCCCCCGACGGCTCAGTGGAACTGGGAGGCAACTCTCCAATCGGCTGGTCAGTTCAGCAGTGATATATTATCTCTCAATTTCACAGTGTGGTAGGAAAAAGGAGGATGAGGAGGAGGAGGAAGGGGAGTGACGGGGAGGTAAGCCAGAGGGAGGGTTATCGGAGGGGAACAGGAACCACAGCAACAATTAGAAAACAACTAGAAACCCCGACCGTCCATGAAAAAAAGTAAACAAATGGCCGCTTCACTCCTTTTCTTCTGAGTTTCATTCCCGCCGACCCGTGTGGTTGGGAAGGCCATGATTGGCTGGCGTAAGCTTGATTGGATGGCCTGTGTTTGTGGCGGAGGGTAAGGAGAGATGAGTGAGGGAAGTCTAAGGCTGACTGGAATCCGCTGGTGGACGGGACTCGACAGGGCGATATGTCGTCAGGAGCAAAAGGATGGGCGTGGCGGGTCAATGTGTGATTGGCAGGTCAGAGGGCGAATCCCTTCTTGGTGGGGTTCAGGCACGCTGTTGCAGTGCCCGCCTCTTGCGGCTGTAGTAGTGACGCGCGCCGGTCTGTCTGGCAAAGTTCATCATGTAGTTTTGTTTACGGGTGCTGCAGGGATACAAAGACAGTGAAAGAGGGAGGGGGGAGGAAGAGGAGGAGCGTAAACGTTAGTGACCGAGTAAAGAGCACTACAAATCCACACATCCACATGCACACACTCTCATCCATGCACGCAAACGCACAAATGGCTGAATGCAGCGTTCGTACTCACTCACATCCACGGTCATGCTGGCGTTTTCTAGCCATAACCTCAAACACTCAACACCTCATGGCTCGGAGAGAATGGGTGGCGCTACTCTACACAACTGGATTTGATTACGATCTGCACGAATGAGATGCAGCTAGATGGTGAACATGGCGGTAGAACTATCTAAGACCAAATGTCACAGGACAAGACATGGGACACAGAGTCTACAAACATACTACCACAGACGCTACGGGGGGAGGAGGGGAACTCTGACACTGAGTGTTTGAGGTCAGAGATATCAGCCGTCACTGGGAGAAAAGAAAAATAAGTAAACCAAGGCCATACAAGTGCAGGGTTGTGAGCAGAGAAGGGGGTTGGTTTTGAAACTAAGAGACACAGAGGAAAGCTGCGGAAGATCGCTGTTGCTTAGCCTGTTCATTGCCTCTTCCATCCAGCAGGGCGGTGCCAGTGAGCCAGGAGTGCAGCCAGGGCAGGCAGGGGCCTCTGCGAAGCGGGGGGTGATCGGGAGGGGTGGGGGAGGGGAGGGTGTGTGTGTGTGTGTGATGGTTGATGCTGCGGAGGTGGATGTGTGAAGGCGGATGGGAGGGATGGCTGCTAAACTGCATGTGTTTGAGAGTTTGTGTATTCTGGTTTCTGATCAGAAATCAGAGGGTGGTGGTGAGGAGGAGGGAGCTCCTGGCTCAGTCATGTTGTTGTTGTTGTCCACAGACAGACAGCCATGAGTGAAATAGGGATGGAGAGCTGTCGCAACAGTCGATCCGTAAAGCCATGCAAGGAGCTGGATGGAGGAGGTTAGTCAGATGAAACTCTCCCACCAAAATGGGCCTTCATTTGAAATGTGAGATGCCCTGCATTGCAACTGATGTTGGTAGATGAATGAAAAAAAAAAAGGATTTCAGTGCTTGGGCTGGAGTGTGATAAATGCTGGACCCTCAAACAGCAATCGTTTTCAAGTGGGATCACTGAACTGTGCGTGTCGGCTTGTAAATTAACAGCTTGGTCAAAAACACTACAACAGTTTGCAACAAAACAAACAGATAAAGGTATAGTGATGGATTACATCACACATATACAACACAAACACAGCACCATTGACATTTGTATTATGTAAATTATTATATTAAAATGTCTTTTGTGTAAATGGCACATTCAAAATCAACGCCATTGATCAGCGATATGTTTTCACCCGGTGACATTGTGTTGAACCCTTTTAGAGGATGCAATGTCATTTCAAAACGGTAAAATAAAACCACTCAAGATTTCACTGCTCGGTTTATGCCTCGGTTCACTGTGTAGTTGTGGATATTGTTTTGTCTCTTAAAGCTGGAGTGCGGGACTTTTACATATAAATGAACGTCTGTTGCATTCAAGCCCTTACAAAACGAGGTCACACAATGTTTATTAAGCTTATCGCCGCCAAGGAAGGCTCTATATTTTGTAGTATACCGGAGTTGTGGTGTCTGTGGTGACTTTCCCACGCTGGAAATTATGTTTTTGTACGTCGACCAGCCAGAGATAAAGGGGGCAGGATGTGGGGAGATACTTTCCTCTATATCTGAATGTACAAAAGTATAAACCATAGAAATAGATTAGGAGTAGAACGGACAAAAATGCTGATTGTTGTTAGTTGTTATGGTGACAAAACACATCAGTATGTCACAGAGCCGAATCGACGTCTGTTAAGGCCAATTCATACTTTCTTTCTTAGTTACTTATAAAAGGGACTGGCGGCATGGCGGAACTATCGCACACACAGAAGTCAGCCTGCTACAATGGTTGCAATAGCAACGGTACACATAAAAATGGGTGTTGTTTTGATTGGTGATTTGAATGGGAATGTCCATTCTACTCCTATTCTATATCTATGGTATAACCACTGTAAGCTTTACAAGATATTTATTTATTTTTTAATTTTTTATATGATTTCTATTACAACCTTTAATCCCCCTGGCATGTTTGTAATTGTAGACTCAAGTTGTATACACACGAGGCATTGTAAACTCGTTGTATAATTGTCTCCATAAAGTTGGTAAAAAAAAAAGAGCAAGGGGTGGAGAGACCATGGATTGTTTAAAGAGAACTGGATACAGCGTTGGAAGTGGGCTCACGTTCATTCCTATGAGAGTTACTTGACTGCCGAGTGATAAAGTACGCAGCGTTTTTCGCATCCATTGGGCCCATAGAGCAGGCACAGTAGCACTTCCTTTAACTCCGCCTCCCAGCCCTCGCTCCAGCCTCAGTCTGGACCTCATTCACATGAAAAAATATGGATTCAGCTGTTAGTGTATTTTACAACTTTTAGGCCCTAATGATTTAAATAAGGGTTATTCAAGTGTTCGTACTGGGATGTTGATTTACCTAAAAAAAAAATGATCCTCTGATATACAGACGTCTCTTTCCCAATGTAAGTCTATGGGAAAAAGTCTTTTTTGGGCCCAATGGCATTACGTGACTGATACGGAAGTTGTAATTCCGCAGTTTGGCCAATACAAAGATTAGCTTCAAAGCCTGATGCTCTTCCTGAGGGCTTGTGAGAGCACATAGCGATGGAGCAGCAGCTTACATGACAGAAGCTATGGCGGAAAATCCTAAGTTACTGGAGTGGATGCTCCAGATAAAAACGATACTCAGTCGGCGTTCAGAGGGAATGATTAAAGTCAAAATAAGAAGGCGATCGACAGCGAGGACAAACTCTCCTGGGGGCGGGTGGAGATGCAGTGTTTGTGTAATTACACTCACTGCCAGAAGGGGGAGACAAAAGTTCCTCACTCCAGCTTTAAGATCTGTGTGTTGGATCATTTTGTCAGCGAGCCTCCACCTGGACACCGTGAGCAGCTGGCCTGCTTGTTGACCTGCCTGGGGCTTGAGTTAAGGCGAGGGCATGAAGATGACCGTGGTGATGATGAGGAGGGCCGGGTGTGTCGGTGAAAAGTGTGGGAGGGTGTGCACAGTGTAACAGGGAGAAGAGAGGGGTTGGGAGGAGGGTGAGGGAGGGGGGGGGGGGGGGGGGGCGGGGGAGGGCTGCATTCAGGAAGAGGCGGAGAACTTACCTCACACTACAGCCATGCCAGAGGGAGCAGAATACAGAAGAGAGCAGAGGTTAGAGCGCGAGAGGGGAGAAGCAGGAGGAGGGGACTGCTGTCTCGCAGAAAGGTCTGGGGGGGTAGGAGCCCCGGCCTGGGGAGGCAGGGGCCCAAAGCGGGGGAGAAGGGAGGAGAGAGAAGAGGCATAAAGATAGTCAGAGGTTCAAAGAAGAAGAAGTGAGGAGGAAAGAAAATGGAAGAAGTGAGGAGACAGCAGAGAAATGTAATGAAGATGAAGGGAAAGTGAGAGATAACCAGAGGTAGAAGAGAAGAGCAAGATATACAGCAGTTATCCATCCGTTGTATGCCAGTATGGGAAGAGGAAAAGAGAAAAAGGGAAAGAGCAAGTTTTGAGGAAGGAAAGGAGAAGGAGGAGGAGGAGGAGGAGGAGGAGGAGGATGAAGTCAGGTAGGATACGATGCGGCACAAGCAGAGGAGTGAGCATGACCACATGATCAAACACATCAGTGACATTAAGCAGCAGGGAGGAAAGGCGTGTGGAGCAAAAAAGAAAGAGATTGAGCAAGGGGTAGGAGTGAGAGGAAGAAATGTGTGAAGGAGTGGAGGAGTGGTGAACAGAGAGAAATAAACAACAGAGCAAAGTGTGAGGATCACGGTCACTCTTTTCAGCAGACACTGTTGAAAACCGTGCGAGAGCGAGGGGGAGGGAGCGGGAGAGGTCACGACCACGTAGACCAGGGACAGCTCAGGTTAGGCATTGAATGTGTGTGTTTGTGTGTGTGTGTGTGTGTGCAACATGAAATATTAAGAGTGCCGTACGTGGTTGTTGTACGTATGCAGCATTTGAAATGCATTGGGTACTCATCTGAATGAACAATCAGAGGGAACATTGCTCTGATACCCACAGCAACATGCAGAAAATGCATTCGAAATGCTTTATGAGAAGAATATGCTAGCTGAGTATAGACCATGTTCATGATATCTTCAGTGCCCTGCAGAATCTCCAGCTTTGCCACTTTGATTTGAAAACTCCTCCACATAAAATTTTTTTTTTACTGATCCTGGTTACGGACTAAAATGTAACATGAATGTAAAAAGAGAGAGAAAGAGAGAAACAATCAGTGAATCAGAGCAGGGTGTCCGAAAGTTCCAAATTAAGGATGAATAAGGAATTTTTTTTATTCCCAGCAGAATGTAATGTGGGACTATTTTTGAATTTGAAATGAATGTGAAAATGAAAACCAGTCAGACTTTGGGCCTGTCTGATAACACTAAGTTCACAGTAGGAAAAAGACACGCTGTCATAGATGTGACGCCACCTTCACAGTTTCTGTATTGTATATAGTATGATCAGTGTTCTGTGTCATGCCTTATAGTGGCCACTAGGGGGCAGGCGGGCTAACTGTAAATGAGTGAATACTGTAACTTATGAATGAATATGTGAATGGGTGCTTCACATCTAATGAGTGCTTCAGTATGAAAACAAATGGCAACATTTTAAAGAATGTTTGAAAGACTTCAATTAATTAAATAATTTAACTATATTATATGTATTCACGGCCTTTTAAAGTTTTAAGTATGATATACTTTCAAGACTTTGCTGTCACAGTTAAATTTGTTTTAATGCCACCAATTTCTTTAACGCATTATTGCAACGTGCGATTTTTAGGTTGTAGCGGGCTCAGTTTTAAAGCTAGAGAGAAGTTATTGGTATCATATGAAACTGGAAAAGGAAACAAGATAAGGAATCCATTGGTACCAACCATGAAAAAAAACAGGAAAAACTGGCATGGCCATTTTCAAAGGGGTCCCTTGACCTCTGACCTCAAGATATGTGAATGTAAATGTGTTCTATGGGTACCCACGAGTCTCCCCTTTACAGACATGCCCACTTTATGATAATCACATGCAGTTTGGAGCAAGTCATAGTCAAGTCAGCACACTGACACACTGACAGCTGTTGTTGCCTGTTGGGCTTGAGTATGCCATGTTATGATTTGAGCAGTTTTTTTTATGCTAAATGCAGTACCTGTGAGGGTTTCTGGACAATATTTGTCTTTGTTTTGTGTTATTAATTGATTTCCAATGATAAATATATACATACATTTGCATAAAGCAGCACATTTGCCCACTCCCATGTTGATAAGAGTATTAAATACTTGACAAATCTCTCTTGAAGGTTCATTTTGAACAGATAAAAATGTGCGATTAATTTGCGATTAATCACGATTAACTGCAGACAATCATGCAATTAATCGCATTTATATATTGTGATTGATTGACAGCCCTACTCTTTAGACATTTCAGAGAAAAAATACATTCTTGACCAGTTATTTGTATGGGAGATGCATGGGTTCTACAAGACACCGAAAATATGATGATCTGACAGCAGGAGTTGATCTGTCGTACACAGAGCAGCCATCCACAAACACAACTCTTCACAGCAAAGCACACTGCAGTCACTTTTCTACTCTGACACCAGAAGCCGTGATGAGCTCACAGTATATGTGTGTGTAGACTGTATCCCTGTGTTTGTGAGGGGACCGTTTCAACAGGTGAGGCTGAGGCAGAGGTAGAGACGGGGGGCAGATCGGGGCTCTTTTGGGGGCCAGTCTGGGGTGCCGGGGGCCGGCTGGGAATTGGGTACTCACAGAACTACTTCCACATGGTCCAACGCCCACTGGTCATGTCCTGCACCGTCTTGGCGCGGCTGCCACCATCGCAGCATCACCCCTTTAACTCTCGCCTCTCTGGAGAGACCATGGGAAACATTGTAGGGTCAGTGAGGGTCAACAAGTATGTCAATGATTATAGTCGCTTCAAACCAGCCTAATGAAGTTTACCACAGGCGTTTAAACGGTACCATTTTCTAATAAGGCACCCTTTATGAAGAGTTTGAAAGCTTTATTAATGATTTATAAATAATTCAAAAATGCTTTATAGATCGGTTATAAACCATTATAAAGAACAACTTAGAGGTTGTGAAAAATCTTGTTAATCAGGAACACTGCCAGTGGACTTACCTCCTGGAAAACTGCTGTAGAACATCTGGCAAAAATCAATTCATTGACGTTGCACATTTAATGTTTATAAATGCAGATTTGGTGGAATGTCATAAAAAATTTATTAATTACCTATTTACAAGTAGACCTGCAGTAAGGCAGTCACTTTATCAGATTTTCACTACACGATTATCGTGGCCAAAAGAATTCCCAAAAGGATATTATCACGAACACTACAGAAAATTAAAAAAAATAATAATAATGATCAGTCAAATTAATCTTTAACCTTGTTTATTGTGCGTTTTATCTCTTTTCTGGCAAATTAATTACACTCTAAATACGAGTGTAGGGAGGTAGAGAGAGAGTCTGTAACCATAACTGTTTATATAAAATGATGATTATTTACACAATATTATCATATGTGTTATTAACACTATTATAAATTGATTGTGACAACTCTAATATCTTTTATCAATGACTAACATTCATGAAGCATTAGTAAAAGATTATTTACACTTTATAAAACCTTTATAAATGGTGCCTTATTAGAAAACAGTATGTTTAAACTGAGTGTCTCTGTGCATCACTCACAGTGGAATATTGTAGGAGACTCTCTGGGCCTTTATGAAGTCTTTGGGCTGGTGCTGGGCGATTACGTGCCAGCTGACTCCGTTGTTGACGCTGTATTGCAGCAAGACGGCCCGGTCAACTGTGTCAGCCTGATCCAGAGCTATGTTACAGCTGTCTGTCTGAGCCACGCTGCCGATCTGCAGCACAAACATGATCTTACTGTAGGGAGACAGAGAAAAGAGAAAACATTAAAGGTTGATAATACCGATCCTGATGTGCGGAAAACTAATCTGAGGTAGGTAGGTGAACGTTTACATAATTAGTTTATATACAGTATGTTTTAGTAGTACCTGTACCTAGCTCTTGTGAGGTCCAGCGGTTTGGTAACTGCCTGCCTCATCTTACAGCCGTTGAAGTAGAGTGAGTCTCCATGGGCATGCGGTGAGAGCTGCCCACAGCCGCTGCCCACTCCGCCACCCTGGATCAACTGCCAGCTCTCCAGAGACACACTGCCGGACTCAAAGTTATCCTTGATGGAGCTGGGCAGGTCACTGCTGGAGAGGGAGCAGTCGTCACCTGTTGAGGTGAGAGGAAGCAGAGGGGAGGTGAGAGGAAGCAGAGGGGAGGTGATGAAACTGGATGAAATGAAGATCACAGGCCAGTCGATGTTGGGGTTGACATACAACGGTGCAATGAAAGCATACAGCAACTGTGTAAGGTTTCAGTTACTGTGACGGGTTTACTTTCTTCACTTGCATCATTTTACTTCACAAAGAAGCTCCACTACTTAGTGCATTTCTTCTGAACAGTACCAATAATAAAGAACTCTGTGTGCATCTGGAAGTTTGAATATAATATGCTGATTGTGGCCCACCATGGTATCCCTCATCACAGATGCAGACCACTCCGTTTGTACAGTAGCCGTGGCCGCTGCAGAGCCCCGGGCAGGCCTCGCCGATGTAAACGTGGTCCACGCCCCAGCTCTGACGCTCTCCCGTCCCCTCCTTTTGAATCCAGCGGAACTGGGTAGCCCTGGAAATATACAACAAATGACAGAAGCATTACGCAGCTTCAAATGGCAACAGAGAGAACTGCTGCCTGTTATTCTGCTGATAAGTATAAAAGTATGAATTGAGACCAAAAATGCACCAGTGTGAAGTCATGATATGTCTCAGTGCTATCTTTGTGCTCCTACCCTGAGGAGACGTGGTCTGGCAGCTGCACAGTGACCCTGGTCCATGTTGAGCTGTTGACTGGACTGTAGATCGTGGACTCGTGGAACTGGAAGGGAGAGCAGCCCACGTTGTTGACTGAGGAGGGGAGGCACTCTGACTGTACCAGCTGCCACGAGTCAGACCTGAAGGGAGAGAGTCAGAGCTGAAAACTGTCCATGTAAAAGTAGATTCTACAGTGTGAAAAAAAAATTATAATATTAAGTAAGGTTTAAATGGTGGGTGTAGAGTCAGGCTAGAGGTTTATGCCATTGAGGCTATTGACCTGACATTTAACACTGATGTTTTAGATCATGTCTTGGCACCAGCTGCTCTGACTGTCAAGTCAGCTTATGATAAATGTCTATTTCCACAATGGCTGGAAAAATGTTCATGCCTTGTCTAGATTTTGACGGTTAACTGTTGGAATAGGAAATATACACCAGCAAATAAAAAAATGAGCCTAAACATGCAAGGTATTCATTTCAAACAGTTGTTTTTTAACCGTATTAAAGGGTTTTCCTTTATTAGGACTAGTGGTGCAACGGTTCAACAAGCCCACGGTTCAGTTTGTATTGCGGTTTACTATCATTGATTGATAGTAATGAATGATATTTCTATATTATATGAAGCAAAAACACTGATTTTATACATGAAATAAGGCAGGTTATTTAATGGTCAGTAGGGCTATGTTTAAATAATTGCGTCCTTTATGTGTCTGGCAACTCATTAAATAATTAGCAGGCCTGTATGTAATAGTGGTGCAACAGCCCAAGCCCACGATTCGGTTAGCTACGGTTTGGTTTTGCATCCCTAATTAGGACCTCTCTCTGTCTTTCTTACCTTGCATCCTTCCTGTACTGCAGCAGGACAGAATGATGGTCTCCACAGGTGTCTGCCTCACAACCGACAACAATCTGCATCAACAACACAGAGGTACAGTAAAGCACTAACGCCTCCATGTACCAGACAACAGACAGCTTTTAATATAGCAGGTTTGTGGCTCTCTTGCAGTACTGTACCTTAAACTGTAGAATATATCCAGGCTGCACTATGAGTTCTCTAGTGGCCAGGATGTTGTGTGTCTTGTCTTGGTTCTTGTTTGGCCAGTACAGGTGGAAGGAGGGGTTTCCACAGAAGCCGGCTGTGCGCACAGCATTAGGGTAGAAACTCCAGCTTTCCTCATGAGAAACACCCTCTGGTGACATGAACAGAGAAGAGGAGGAAGAGTTGAAGTCATTTCCAGAACATGAAATCATTTGACAAGACAGGTGAGCTTTCAGGGTCAGGTTACATCAACACACACCATCATCAAAGGTGTCAAGCAGAGTGGGTGGGTTGATGTCTGACCCCCCCACCAGGATGTTGTCTACGGCCCACTGGGCTCTCTCCAGGCTGGGGGTGGCGAGGCCAGAGGAAATGGTAAATGGTTGCCACCAGCGCAGACGAGTAGCATTGGTCAGAGCTCCCTCTGGGAGGACGATATAATCTCTCCTCACTGACACGTACTTCAGATAGTCCATCTCATGCAGCAGCGTCCAGGACACGCCTGAGGAACACATATGGACAGAATGAGAAAATGAAAGAAAAGGAGAAATCAAAATGCACAATACACTGCATGCACGCATGTTGTTAGCGGACCTCCATCCGTAGAGTAGTCCAGCAGCACTCCCTCTCTACGACAAGTTGGACGGTGGCACATTGTCATGTTATCTTCACTCCCAATCCTGGCCCAGTACTCCACAACCTATCCACAAAAACACAGTTCAACATGCATGTAGAGTAGCACAATATTTAAAGATAAACAGAGACAGAAGTTGAGTACTAACTTTGCTCCGCGGAGGTCCAGATCTGCAGTGACAGCCTGTCTGGCGTCAGCCCCTCCAAAGTAAAGGGCCGTTCCCTCTACCAACACACCGCAGTCTGTACAGGGCCGACCGCCCTCCAGCACCTGCCACTGAGGACCTGCTGATCCCTCCCAGTCAAAACGCTCCTTCAGAGACGCCTACAGAAAAAACACACATCTCTGAATCATGAACCATCTCGGACAGCTAAATTCTACTGTTTTCTTTTGTATTCTTAAAGGGGAGACACTTCAGGCAAGTTTTTCATGCACTGGTCAATTTTGAGATTTTGGGCTATTTTGTTTCTATAACATCTTCTTTCAGACGAGTGGAAAGAAAACATCCAAAATACACATTCAGGTGTTTATTTTACCACTTTGTTTATTTGCGTCTGTAAATTTCTCCTAAATTCACCAAAAGTTAGCTTTAAATAATGCCTCATTTTCATATTTAAACATACAATTTCAGAAAATGGTGATATCTATTAGTTAAAGATTTTTACCCTATTCACCTGTACTGTCTTGCAAAATGTATGACATTTTACAATACATATCTTTAAAGGCTGTTTTCTCAAAATTAGGTTTTTCTCTCAGCCAGAATTCCCCACTTCAGTAGCACTTACATCCACCAAACTTTCCAGTTTCATTCCTATCTATATTCTGAAGGTTTCTACAGAGGGGTTTGTTCATATATCATTCATAGCTTGATTTATAGAACATTTTATTAAAAACATTGCAAAAATGTGTTTTATAGCTGTTGACAGTATTTATGGAGTGATAAAAAGAGAAATCCAAAATTCCCTCAGTAAAAACCTTTGACTCTAATATGTCAACAAAATGAAACAAGAATTTTGAACCTGACTTTATCCAATGTTCAGATTTCTGTTCTGGAAATATATTCAAATTAGCACACATTTGATAAGGTAATGCCTCTGTCATTTGCATTTTTAAACATAACATTTCAGAAAACTTGTAAAACAAAAAATAATTGTCTTAATGTAAGTAATCAACTGTGGAGGTTTCATTGCGATATCTATTAAGGTTTTTTTCCCCGGTCACCTGGGGTATTTCCCCTTAACTGAGTGGGAGCCAGATTCTACCTTTAGAGCAGTGCTGGCGTAGCAGTTTGGTCCAGTGAATCCTGGGTCACAGAGACAGCGCTGATCCAGACAATCTCCATGTCCCCCACAGTGGCCGTCACACGCCGGCCCGATGTAAAAGTTCTCCACACCCCACTGAATGTCTGAGTGCTGCTGGAAAAACCGGAACCGCACCGCACTGGGAAAAAGACAGGATAGGTTAGTCAAACTACATGCATACCATTTCCATAATTCATACGACAACAGTTTTAAAAATGTATATGATGACAATAATTTCATCTATCAATAATTTAGGTTAAGCATGCCTTGATGTTCCAATTAAATATGAAGCAGTGCTGTATGTTTTGTGAGGGTAGATACGAGGGAGGATGACTCACGTGTCAGCCAGGCTGTCAGGCAGCGGATAGACGGCCCTCTTCCAGCTTTCAGCAGGGAAGAAGACTGACGGCTGGGAGATCTGACCTCCGCAGCGGGGGTCAGCAGGCAGGCACTGGGGCACCAGGTACTTCCAGGTCACTCCAAAGTCCACTGAATACTGAACGTGGATTTGTCGGTCTGCATGACGCTCTGGCACACTGCAGCCTACTGCAATCTAAATCAACACACAGATATTAACAAGGTCACCATCATAGAAAATAGGCCACATTGAGACAATTATAAAGTCAGCCTAGTATAACCACAGTTTGCTGTTTAGCGGATTGTTTAGGTTACTAATTTTATCTTTTATAATGTGTTTCTCGATGCTTTTAATGTTTTCTGTAAAGCGCTTTGAATTGCCTTGTTGCTGAAATGTGCTATATAAATGAACTTGCCTTACCTTCTGACTTAATACCATATAAAGGTGCAATACTTTAGAGTACAATGAACATCACACAACATCACAATAAATGTTTATATTGCCTATGTATTTTAGGCTCATTAGTTACCTTGAACTGCATGACCCAGCCCTTGTCAGGAATAATATCATGTGTGACAGCGTACACCTCTCTCCCATCAGCATTGCCACACACCATCACTCCATCAGGAGAACTGCAGAAACGCTGCACTGAGCAGTCCTCTGAGAACAACCAATGATCGCTCACTGAGAAAACAAAGACATAAAGAGAAGCAAAAATGAGATAGTTATAAGACCAAGAGGTGTTTGATTGAGGCATTGATTCAGAAATACCAATAGGTGTTTCCTCCTGCTCGCTCAGCTGCCCTATCCTCCCTGAGGTCCCATCAGCAGGAGCTCTCTCATGGTTAGGCAGCGCCACCCCTCCAAATGTGTCAGATATCTGCGCTCGTGGGTCCGAGCCTGCGATGAGGACGTTATCCAGAGCCCAGTCACTGTGGTCTGCTCCCTCATGTTGAGGCTGCCACCAGCGCACACGCACTCCTTCCTGACGGGCAGCAGGGGGCAGCAGCACATTCACAAACCTGAACACAACATACAGAAACATAAAGAAAGTCACAGATATCCTGCAGGACAGGTAGTTACTATGTCCATGTATCGATGGGGAAAACACTCACCCAGGCTTGGTGTACAGATCATAGAAGATCTCTGTCAGTAGGTGCCAGTTGATCCCTCCATTCAGACTGTACTCCAGCAGCACACCCTGGTTACGGTTGCTAGGTGGGATCATGCAGCCGTACATGAAGTAGAACTGGATGAACTCAGCGTTGGTCAGGTTCAGGTCCACTGTCACCAGCTGACGGCTGCAAGTCTGTGCACACACACATAGAGAAATGTAGTCTGAGTCAATCAGAGGCTCAGCCAGTACAGGCCTGTGATGGATGGATGCATCGGTCTCTCTTTCCATTTCTCTATTCACAGTAGGGCTGTCAAAGTTAACTCCATAATAACGCATTAACGCACATTTTTTTAATGCCACTAATTTCTTTAACGCATTAATGCAAATTGCAATTTTTAAGGTTGTAGTGGGCTCAGTTTTAAAGCTAGAGTGAATCATTAGTGAATGGCTTCATATGAAACTAGAAAACTGAAGGAATCCATTGGTACCAACCATGTCGTACTAGTTTGTCATGAAGGAGGTTAAATAACGCTCCAAAGGTAATTTTGGTGAGGCATGACCCCTTGACCTCTGACCTCAAGATATGTGAATGTAAATGGGTTCTATGGGTACCCACGAGTCTCCCCTTACCTGTGAGGGTTCCTGGACAATATCTGTCATTGTTTTGTGTTGTTAATTGATTCCAGTAATAAATATATACATACATTTGCATAGAGCAAGCATATTTGTCCACTCCCATGTTGATAAGAGTATTAATACTTGACAAATCTCCCTTTAGGATACATTTTGAACAGATACAATTGTGCGATTAATTTGCGATTAATCATGATTAAATATTTTATTCGCTTGACAGCCCTAAGTTACAGCATTCTCTATTTAACTGTCTCATCCTTCTAAAAACAAATCCAAAAGTTTCAAATATCTATGTTATTTTTATTACAGAGAACATTACTGAAACATAACCAGAATCATAAATTGACTGAGGTAAAGTTTGACCTGTAACCAAAGTGGTCATTTGTCTTGATACAGCTTAATGCAACACTTTTAACAGCTGCTCTTTAGAGGTTTCTCTGGCAGGGTGTCCGTCCACATTAAGCTCAGCCTGTCAATTTGTATCCATTTCCGACAATGCCCTAAGTGCCTCGGGAAAACTTAAGCTGACAAAAGGGCTGACACCAGATTGATACTCGAAGCAGCAGATTTCAGATACCGTTAGATGTCTCTCTTTTCTAACTATCTCTGTATCATCTTTTTGCCACATTCATCAGCACATGTCAGTGTTTTTGTAGTCTTTATTGTTCTTTCTGTCCCTAACTTGCATAGATTGGGAGGTGGGTTAATGCACAGCTAATATTCACATGAAGATATCATAACCCAGTGGAGAACAAAACGACTGGAGGATTTAAAAAAAGAGAACGTGTGAGAGGAAAACTAGATCATTTTAATCTGTACAAACCAGTGCATATAGCAAATGCCCCAGACGATGTGTGAAAACTGTATTTCAGAATATGAATGCATTCAATGGCATTTATCCTCCACCAAATCCCTGGTTGGGGAGCATTTCATGATAGAAAAGAACCAAACAACGAGGGTATAGACGTATATTTACCCCACTGAAGTGCAGAGCAGCTCCAGAGGCCACGGCTCCACAAACAGTGCTGAGTTTCCCACCGGTGAGTACGTGCCAGTGGCTGAGCGACGGAGCTCGACTGAAGCTGTCCTTCAGCTGGGAGGGCAGAGGAACCACAGGCTCATCGCAGTACTCTCCACCCCACTCTGTGTCACACCTGGGGAGGATGGTGGAGTCAGATACAAATAATCAGACTCAAAGACAAACTGGCTAAACTTCGTTTTTTCTGTTGGTAAGGCAATACACTCTTCTGTGAACTGTAAATTTGTATTATATAACATTGTTTATTACAAATGTATAATTATAATTCTTATACTTTGTATGACCTCTCATGTGGAGAGTTGTGTTTTGCAAGTTTCAATTGTTAAAAGCACAATAAAAACAGTGTTGAGAAAAAAAAAAAAGAAGACATACTGGCCATCACGTTATAGCTCTGTAAGCATATAAATTAACTTACAAAACAACATGGTCACACAGTTATACAAAGCTTGAGAAAATAAGGTATTTAAATTAAAAATGTGTATTTCACTTTCACAACATCCATCCATCCATCCATCCATCCATTAACTTCCACTTATCCGGGACCGGATCACGGGGGCAGCAGGCTAAGCAGTGTATTCCAGACATCCCTCTTCCCAACAACATTTTCCAGATCTTCCTGGGGGACCCTGAGGCGTTCCCAGGCTAGACGAAATATATATTCTCTCCAGCGTGTTCTGGGTCTACCGCAGGGCCTCTTACTAGTTGGATGTGCCCGGAAAACCTCCAAAAGGAGGCGTCCAGGAGGCACCTGATTAGATGCCCGAACCACCTCAGCGGCCCCCTTTCAACACAAAGGAGCCTCGGCTCTACTCCGAGCTCCCTCCGGATGTCTGAGCTCCTCACCCTATCGCCATTACTTACACACAGGAGCTCTGTTGGCAGCGTCCGTGTCCGGAGCACATATCTGGGCAGCCATCTCCAATGTAGAGGTTGTCCAGAGCCCAGGTCTGCTGCTTGTCAAAGGGAGCCTGCTGGAACCAACGGAACCGTGTGGCTGGAGACCTAAACACATAAATTAAAGCCACTCACTGATACATCTCACAGGTTAAGTTAACATAAATTATATACAGTAGCAAGGAATTAAACTGTAAATCCTGACACTGGCACTTTATGCTTATGAAATGAGTATACTGCAGAATCAGGATATGCTACACAAGTTTGTCCATGCGTGAGTTCAGGGCAGTGCTGACCTGGCGTATGATGGGATGGGCAGAGTAACACGGCCCCACTTGTTGTAAATGTCAGACACCAGCAGCCTCTGCAGGGTGTAGGAGGAGCAGTCGGGGCTTGTAGGCAGACAGTCTCTGACCACAGGCTGCCAGGTCAGACCCAGATCCAGAGAATACTCCAGCTCTACGGCTGCAGACGAAACACAAATGTCAACATTATGTATGTTCAAGAAACTGCATAATCAACTTCAAACATGAACAGCTTTACAGTCTGCTTCTTTTAACTTCTTGATTTAGCTGTATTTCACTAAAGATGACTGTTTTTGTGAGAAACAACTAGAAAACATTCAAATCACAAACTTGAAAAGTAAATATTTTTTCAAAATACTGCTACTCATTGACCACTGCTCGCCTCTTTTCCATGCAGATATTAATATTAGATCAAAGTTATCAACAATATTAGAGCTGCAATAATTAATTGATTAGTTGATGGACAAAAAAAGTATAAAAAAGTATAATTTGCAACTATTTTGATAATCAGTTAATTATTTCAGTCATTTTTCAAGCCAAAAAGCCACATATTTGCTGGTTCCAGCTTCTCAAATGTGAGAATTTTATGCTTTCTTTGTCATATATAATAGTAAGATGAACATGTTTGGGTCTTGGACTGTTGACTGAATATAACAAGCTATCCAAATAGTTCAAATTAGGCTGTGGGATATTTTAATGGGCATCTTTCCCTATTTTCTGACGTTTTATAGAAAAAACAATGAATCAATTAATAATGAAAATAATTGTCAGTTCCAGCCCTTTTCAGTATTGATTACCAATCACAACTTATTCACACTTGTTATTGCTTACAGTAGCAGGAGTTGGTGACAGAGCAGGAAGCAGAAAAGTCAAACTGGATGAAGGCGTCTTGACCCAGACTGATGTCAGTGGTGACGGCGTAGCGAGTGTTGGACTTCTCTATGAACGCGAAAGCAGGTCCATCAGAGCCACAAACAGGCATTCGGGTTCCTCCAGGGTGGAGGAGCCATGAGCGCCCGTCGATTGAGGAGAAATCATCTTCCAAAGGCCCCCAGCCGCTGGCACTGCCACCTACGACCACCTAGGGATAAGAGACATGTTTGCAAATTAATGTGAAGAAGGCAGAGAAAGTGGATTTGTCAGAGGGATGAAAAAATGAAGGATAACAGCGATGATGTTTCAATGCTTGAATGAAAATTATTAAGAGACTTATCAATGGATGGATGGTTGGATGGATCCTCACTTACTGTACCTGATCAATGACCCATGGGCTGTAAAAGTGTCCATTCTCAGAGGGCTGCCACCAGCGGAGGCGAGTTGAAGACGTGCGGGCTCGCAGCGGGATCTCCAGGGCCACCAGGCGAGCCTGATTACTGCTGTTGCTGAAGAGAAATTCCTGCAGGAGGCCCCACGTAAGACCTCCGTCCACAGAGAACTGCAGCAGAACCGGCTGGGAGCGAGGATCTGGAGCCGCCTTACCACAGCCAAGACGTAGGAAGAACTGAACAAACCTGCAGAGTACAGACATTAACACATGAGATTATCACTGAAGGGTGTAAATTAAATAACTGGTAAGTGCTTTTCTTTGTTTCTGTGTCTGTAGCTATACCTGGCATTTGCCAGATCCATGTCATTGGTGACCAACATGCGCAGGCCGTCCTCGCTGAAGAACAGGTGGTTCCCACTGGACATGATACCGCACTTCCTGGATGGTTTACCACCACTCAGCAGTCTGAAACGCTCAGCATCCACAGCTCCCCCTAGAGACACAAGAACGTACACAAAACACACACATAGAAAGCAACAAAACAGTAAACACACGATCATAAATCCACCATATACTGTATTAACAAAACGGGAAAACTGAAGGCCAAATAGGACTTTTATTTACTGAGCACTAATCAAAATAATGTAAAAAAAAAAAATGCATTAAAAATACAAATAAAAAAATACCAGCAATCATTTTTTTACTAATTCTCTCATTTGTATTATTCTTCATGGTCACTGTTTTTAATTTCACTAATGTATTTTAGCATCTACTCTCCTTGTATTGTCTAATTGTATTGCCTATCTGCCCTTGTCTGATTGTGTTGCATTTTTATTTTCTTTTGTAAAGCAATTTGAGCTACATCTATTGAAAAGTGCTCTACTGTATAAATGTATTATTATTATTATTGTTATTATTTAAAAAAATAATTTGGCGGAAGGAGATCATAGCCTTTACTCTAGTTAAATATGAAAAAACAAATATATTCTAAGGGCATAATAAGTGTGAAAGAATTTAGCCTGAAATTCTGGAAATCCCAGCAGCATGCATCACATTTTATTTCTGTAAAACACTGTAAAATAAACTGACTCCAAGCTATTGTAAACATGCAATAACCACATGATAACTCTCAATGCAATACCCCCACAGATTAGGATTCTCTCTGAAATCTGAACTCTGATCAATAAATACTACACGGATACATAATCCATTAAATGCCCTCACACACACACATACTCAATAAATAAACTGCCTACTTCCTGATGGCTTTATGTCTGTATGGGGGTGTACCTTCAAAGTCCTCCTTGAGGAAGTCAGGGTTGGGGGTGTCAGGCACAGAGCAGTCAGATCCAGAGTAGCCGTTGTCACACACACAGTGGCTGCCACCCACACAAGTGCCGTGACCATTACACATATCCTGACACTGTGGGCCAATGTAGATGTTGTCTAATGCCCATGTTGGAGGAGCAGAACCAGTTGAAAAGAAACCCTGATACCAACGGAACCTCACTGACCTGTAGGGAGGTCAAATGCAAGGATTAGAGAGATAGACTTATACTATCGACAGATAAGAATCATGTGCATCTGCTGCACAGGATGTATCCAGTCCTTACCCGCAGAGGCGAAGCTTGCCAAAGTGAATGACCTCCCTCCTCCAGCCCTGAGTCGTACCAGGGAAATAGATGCTGGCAGGGTGGAGCTCTGTGGAGCACAGTGAGGAGGGCTGGGACCCACCGGCACACAGGGGCACCAGAAGGTGCCACGTGGCACCAAAGTCCCGTGAGAACTCAAGACGCACTGGGTGGGCGGAGGAGCTCTCAGCTGTGCAGCCCACATTAATCTGGAGCGACATAAACATACACAATGTCGGCGAAGATGACGAGCTATGATTTATGTTTTGAATGAGTAGGTGTTATTATTGTTGCTTTGGAGAAGAAGTCATCAAGGCTGTGTTTGTGTACCTCAAACTGGATGATAGTGTTCTCATTTACGTCAATGTCCCTCGTGGTAATGGAGTGCTCGCCAAGTTCGCTGGAGACAAACACCATGGCTGACTCATCCTCCTCCCTGCACCAGTCAGACACACACACACACTCAAAGATTAGTCAAGGGTAAAAACATCTTCTTGCAAGTTTTTATCACCATTGAGCTCACAGATTATATAAAATCAGAAACACTATCAAGACACTATCCTTGTCAACATTCAACGCCAAATGTTTTTCTTACAGTCCAGTCTTCTGGTAGGGGCAGTAGAGGCCAGTGTTCCCCCCGGGGAAGAACAGCCAGTTGGACTCATTGGGGCCTTCCTCAAAGCTGTCGATCACCACCGGTGGGTTGTGTAAGGAACTGCCATCAATGATGAGATCATCTATGACCCACACCTCCTCCTTCTTACCTGAAGGGTATAATATTGTGGAAATTTTTACACACTGATTCTACTGGTTTTGGATGCATGAAATAAAGTGAATGTAAAGACGAAACAGACAAGAGAGCATTTGAGTGTGCAACCACACAATGGGCCTCATGCAGGAAGCGATAAACAAACAAATGTCCTCTTATTTTGTAAGTACCCATTCATTTCTGGGATTCATCAATGTTGTCTTATTTTTGCTCTTATCTTAGGTAAGAGAACATTTTACGAGCAGTCGAGAAAAGAAATATCTTGTTTACACAGTCCACAAATTGTTTGTCCAATGAAAATAATTTTTTTTTTAAATTTGAGGAACATAAAAAACTCAATCAAATTTAGATTGTTATGTTTTAGAGTAATTATAATGATTGGATTATTAAATTTGGGATAAAACATCCACCGTGCTACAGAAATACTATTGGTCCATTTATCCCAATTAAGACTATAAAAACCCTTGGATAATATTGCGTGGCGTACATACTGCTCTTCCGATGCTTTTCGAATTTCCTCTAAATGCCAGAAATGATGATCTGGAAAAACTCAAGTTTACTTTGTTTAAATTTAAGTTTTAACAGTACCACTAACTAACTAACTAACTAACTAACTAACTAACTAACTAACTAATTAACTAACTAACTAAGATAATCTAAGTTCATTTTTTTTCTCCAATTCTTGGGCATGTGAGTATTTGCACATGGCAAAACACCTGTGTTTAGGAGGCATTACCTATGCTAATACCTAATTTAACAAGAACGTTTGGTGCATCTGGAGTTGATATTTCTTATTTTTTCTCTTAACAGAAAATGAATATCAAATATATGAGAAATTTAAGAGAATGTTGCTGTACGAGTCACAATGTGTCCACTCACCGCTGTTGTAAGGCTGCCAGAGTCTGAAGCGGGTGGCGTTGGTCTGAGCGCTGGCTGGCAGCGGCAGGTGGAGGAACAGCGTGTCAGTGGAAGCTGGGAAGTAAAACTCATCCAGCATCAGCCAGCTGATTCCTCCGTTCACAGAGTACTGCAGTAGCACTGAATGGGAGCGCTCCGGGACACCTAGAAAAGCACCACAAGATAAGCTATTACAACAACATCCTGAGAAGAAAGCAATAACACGATCAAAAATACAGAAGAAGAAAGTAAGTTATGTAGAACCTTTAGTGATGAACTTGAAGGAAAACTGGATGTAGAGAGTGTTGGTGCAGTCCAGATCCCGTGACACTAGCATTCGCAGACCATCCTGCAAACAAACAGACAGGGATTACATTGTTTGTAGAGTCAGTGATCTAAAGATATCGAGTGTTTATGTGATTTAACTGCATTATTATCGCTCTGGATGTTTTCTGCATGGTGTTTAGGACCCCATACCCCTTTGAAGATGAGGGCAGTGCCAGATTTCAGAGGCTCTCCGCTCAGAGTTCCCCTCTCTGCTCCGTACACCTCAGGCCACGTCTCCTGCTGCAGGTTCTCATTAAAGTCTTCTCTCAGTACAGATGGCAGCGGGGCCAATGGCACACAGTGTGCACCTCCATAACCCTTGTCACACCTGTGTGAGAATGGGAGAATAAGTAAGGGTGAATAACATGTGTATGTAGGCAGAAAATAAGTGTAAAAATTACCAAAAAAATGCATCAGCTGTGCAGAGATGCCAGCTTTACTTACAGACAGCGTCCATTGTCACACAGACCATGTCCAGAGCACATCCAGGGGCAACCAGGGGCAAGTAAGACGTTATCCAGAGCCCATCCTTCTGCCCCTGGGGTGAAGTGGGTTTGGATCCAACGGAACCGAGTTCTGGGGGAACTGAGGGATTCAGAAGCAAGTTATAAAGAAGCTCATGTACTTTCAGAAAATATACCAATACTGTTTACTTATTTTGGGTATAAAGTTCGAAAGCACTTACTTAGCAGCACTGGGCAGGTAGACGGTGATCCTCCTCCAGTGTTTGTACTGGGTCGAGGTATATATGGAGCTCTGAGTATAACCAGCACAGCCGATGGCTGGGGGCACACACTCCGGGGTGATGAGAGACCAGTGATGGCCGCAGTCTGTGGAGTACTCCAGTCGCACACCATGAGAGAAGGAGGTGGACTTACTACAGCCCATACTCAGCTCAAATTGCAGGAACGACGATCCTGACACCTCGAAGTCCCAGCTCTCTGCATATCTTGGCTTCTCTGCAGACACAGTGTAAGAGACACGTCACATTGTTTGGTATTTACTGTAATCTGATTCTAGCATCCACACTGGGTTACAGTGATTTAACATTATTTTCTTATTTTATTTTATTAACTTGTTTGTGTCTGCTTAGATTTGAAAGTTTGCTTCAGCCAAATTATTTGGCCCCTCCATAGCTGTGATGAAATAGGCTCTGAGATCTATTACGTATGTTGATCCTAAAAATATTTTGGCATTGCTGAATTGTGACGACTTTCTGGCAAAAGTTATGTGCTTTTATTACGGAGAATATCGATCAGAGTTTTGTGTTGCTTTGGAGGAAGGTGTTGTTTGGTCTCCTGGAAAATAATACACAGTCATGTGTGCACAATTATTCTCATTATTATAATGGCCAAATTCCATATCCATAAGTGTAAATTCACAGGTAAAAAAACATGCTTTATTGCCGTTAGCAATGAGTTCAGACAATATGTTCTTAAAATAAAAAGCAATTCAAACCATAACAGCTTGTACTGTATGAAGAATTTTATATAGATCTTTATCAGTGTTAATTTTGGCAGGTGTTTTAGATTTAGTCTTAGTCTTAAAATGAAAATGCTGAGAGAGAGTGACAGAGAGAGGGAAAGAGAAGGTGAAAGGTGAAAGTCTTTATGTTTTTAAACACAGTTTATTCTTGTCTTTTTTCGTCAACGATATTGCATGTTTGATATCGTCACAGCTAGTGTTTAATGACATCGGTGCCGTCTCATCATCGTCTTGTCTTAGTCCTGGGAAAAAAAAGGTTGTTGACGAACATATTTCATCAAAGTTTTCGTTAACAAAATTAACACTGATCTTTCTCCCCCTAGCGTTAAACTAAAAAAAAATTGTTTCTTCTTTTTCTTTTCTTTATTATGTGTTCCCTTTTGTACATGTTATGTACTTGTAAGCTTGTAAATCAAGGGCCCGTCTCTTGAAATGGATTTGTTGGTAAATGCCCTTGAAAATGTAAGTTATCTTTCTTATAAGAAATAAGGGTTAAAAATATTTTTTTTTCATGAAATGAAAAGTGTACACCCAAAACACAAAGTCAATACAAGTCCAAATGCAAGTGAAAATATAGCCTTGGAATAATAGGTATAGGAGTTATGTGTGAAATGTGTGCATGTTTCAGCGCATATGAGAACAGCCATGGAGTGTTACAATCAGTGCTCTATGTGCTCGCACAGGGACGCGAGAGCTTTATGTTTATAGATGTGGTGCCAAATTGATCTGGCTTTGCATGCTTAATGAATGAGCCCTGTTGTAATGTAATATTTGTGCAAAGTAAATCCGCTCACAGCTTGATGCGAGCATAAATAACAGGCAGGATGTTCATTCAGGTTCGCTCTCATTAATAATGCAGGACCCACGGCGCCACAGTACATGGGTGATTCAATTTCAGCCTTTTGTGTGGGTAATAATGTGATGTCACTGTGCAGCCATTTATGTGGTTTGTTGAGTGTGTGAATATACAGTTATGTGTCGGTTTACTAGATGTGCATATGCATGGATGTGTATATGGTTCTGCAACCTCCTGCTTCACATTCACTTCAACACATTCACACTGGGCTGCTTGCTGCAAACACTGCAGCTTCACTGAAGCAGTGGGGTGTTAAGTGTCTTACTCAGCGGCCACTTGACAGTGATTGTTGAGGGAGTTACTCCTTCACTTTCCATGCACACACTTTCTGAGCCAGTTGAGGCATTACAACTGACAACCCCATAGTCATAAGCCCTCTTCGCTGAATGCATATGCCAGTGGGCAACCTCTGGGTCTGAAGTCTGAAGTGAAACCATTGTGAAAGTGCCTTTAATTTGCATTCTTCTATTACCTCAGTAAATGTAAATGAGTTTATGGTCTCAATCGCTAGTTTCAAGTCTTCTTCAATACAGCATGATGTTCATTTAGTAAATGATGGTCCCATTTAGAGTCAAATAGACAATATAGCAGGGTATGCTTTAGGGCGTGGCTACCTTGTGATTGACAGGTTGCTACAACGGTATTGTCCGGTCTGGGAGTTGTCCGTGTTTTTGTCCTAGAACTTTAACCCTTTCACAGTGTGTTTTCAGTTCATGAAAGTTAATTTAATTGTAACATTTTGGTCAGCATTCGGTTGTATTTAGCTCCATCTTCTAGTGTCACTGTGACGACCAAAAACCAGGATGACGATTGCCAAAATGCAGAAATCAAAGCTTCAACAAAGCAGTCCGCAAATCAATGGGTGACGTCACGGTGACTACATCCACTTCTTATATACTGTCTATGGTATGTGCTTAAGAACAGTAATGTGTTTGTGTGACTCACTATCAATGGCCTCGGAGTTGAAGGTAAGTGCTGTGTCCAGAGACAAACAGTCCACAGTCACCTCCCCACCCTGAATTCGATACCAGTTGTGCCTCAGAGGCGTCGTGCCGTCAAACTTGTCGTGGAAACCTGTTCTAGAGCTGTCGTTCATACCGATGAAGACATCATCCAAAGCCCACTGGGCAGAGTGTTTCCCTATAAGGACGGAGAGAGACAAGTAAAACAAAACTAAAGCTGTGATATCAAAAAGATATTGTAATATTGTATTTTTTCTGTGCTTTCCTGTAGTGTTGTGCACACTAATCATGCACTAACCTTGCTGTGGCTGCCACCACCGAAATACTGTGATGGGGGTTTTGGCTGCAGGTGGCAGCTCGATTGTCACCACTTGGGGCTCCAGGAAGGAACTAAAGTCCAGCTCCCGAACAAACTGCCACTGGACACCATTGTTGGTAGAGAACTGGATAAGGACACCTAGAATCACAGAACAAAGAGCAGAGTGGACAAAACTTTTAGATGGGTAATCATTTTTCATAGATACAGTTACAGAACTAAGTCAATTTAGCAAGTAGAAACAATAGAATAAACTGCAAAGCAAGGTTGCCATCAAGAAGTTTCTGGTAATTTTGGTCCCGGGACTACTTTTCAAGGAACTAAAGACCAGCAAAGATTAGAAAAATTAGTCCGCTGACGTATGAAAAAAGCAACATGACATGGGACGAGGGCTGCTGGTGGTCACACACTCTGTAGCCTGCAGTTCAGTGTGCCTGCCAGTTTCATCTAAAAAACATGTTGAAAAAACCCCCAAACTTTAGGTTTAGTCTCACTGCGACAATATTTACTGATGCACGTTGGATGTAATGAATGAAATGTAGAGGAGGAAAATGAAACTAAGAGCATCTGTCTCGACACTAAATTATCTGTTGAGTGATTGATGGTTATTTATTCGTGCTTTAGATCATAACCGCCATGAAACAATCAGAAAATAACTTATTTTTCTCTCATTCACAGCAGTGCCGCGCTGTCGGTCTCTTCTATTGCTCTCTCTATTTTTCTATGTCTTTTTTTAAATGAGTCAGGAAGCCGACAGCAGAGCCTAAATTTACTTTTAATGTTATCGAACAAAGAGAAATGCTCTCCCCTCGTCCTAAACGGTCCTAAATCGATACTAGAGTACTTCCTTGTTTATGAATGAAGTTGTACACGACTTGAAGCAGCAGCGTTGTGTCCCTGCTGTCGAAAAGCAATGAGTTCCTCAAAAGGTTCCTAGTTCTTGGGAAAAGTTCCTGTGGTCCAAAAGGGGCTCAATAGAATCAAATAACAGTCCAGAAGCCCTGATTATTACAGATAAAGTGTTTAGGAGGCTGGTAGTGTTTTATCTGACATTGCAGAAACGATCAGACTGAGCCTTCAGCACTGCTGCAGGCTAGAGATCCACCATCTACTGACTGGGGAACAGACAACACTAGACTTTGATTCTCCATTAGAGAAACACACTGACAGTCAGGACCAGATCTGTACCTACACAGCTTTGGCTGGATCGCAGGGCGGATCAAAGACAAAGAGTGAGGAGGAACAAATGGAGACATGCCAGTGGTGAACTGATCAGATCAGATCAGATGTAGAGCTGCTTGCTACAGACTGCACTGTTAAGGAACAGCCACATGAATGCAGCAGAGGGCCTCAATACAGCATGGGATGCTTACCTTCGTTGCGGGACCGAGGCCTGGTGCAAGTGGGCCCCAAACTCTTGCTGCCGATTCGGATGTAGAATTGGACCAACCTGTGTGTAAACAGTGACAACTAAATTTAAATTTCATATCAAACAAACAGCCACCGATGTAACTGGTAAGCACTCAGATGAGAGATTTATAGGTGTGACTTCCACTCACCGTGTGTTTGTGGTGTCTAGAGGCACTGTGCGTGCTTCTCTCCTCCCAGGACTACTGAAGTAAAGAGCTTTGCCCTCACCGATGATGCCACAACCGCCTCCAACTTGTCCCCCGCTTAGGCTCTGCCAGAGTGGGCTCAGCTTCCCCTCAAAGCCCTCAGTCAGCTCTGTGGGACTGGCTACAGATGGGACACAACTATCCTGCTCCACTATGTGGGGAAAAAACAGGGAATCACAAGATATAAAACATAAAGATACATGGAAAATATTTTATTGCTTTCAGTTTCATCCTTTTCCCTTCCTTATCTGTAACTATACCTGTGTATCCCATATCACAGAAGCAGACTCCAGAGATGCAATCTCCGTGTCCCCCACAGTGGTTTGGACAAGGTTCAGAGATGTAGACCCCATCCAAGGCGAATGGTGGGGCATCTCTGTACATGCTGCTCTCCTGGAACCAACGGAACCTGGTTTTACTGGGAAAACGAGGTAGATGTGAATCAGGGAATGAGAGAAATACAAATATAATACCAATCAACTGTTTTAATTGCATATTCTGGGGCAAATTCACAAAGAACGGATTGTGGCCGCTGATAGCACCGTGAATTGCGCATCATTTGCAACCGCTATCTGCTCCATCTCAAGGTCTGATGGGAGTCAGCCTGAGCAAGAGGACTTGTCAGAGTGCCACTTCCACCCAAACCTCCCGAAGGCAATTAAGAGAGAGGAAAGGGAAAAATGTAAGCCCAGGATTTGGGAAGGGAGGGGAGAAATAATTTGTGTATTCGTTTACATATATATCTCGTTTTTTTTGCATGTTTTTCCAAAAAATGACATTTAGAGGAGCTTTAGTCATTTATTTTTCATGACACAGCTGTCATTGCATCCTGTCACTGCATCCCAAAATAAATGAGTTTGAGCAGACGACCCTCATAAATACGTTTCAGTTACCACCAAATCTCTGAAGATAATTTCCCTGTAACTGCGTGTGGCTATCTGCGTGTGCGCTGATCTTTGTGAGTTGGACTGTTTTTGTTATGATGCTCATTTGCATAGAAAGGAGCCGAATTTGTGCCAAATGTCTGCATATTACCTCATTTAAATATGTGCAAATAGCACAGAAGCGCCGAGACGCTATTTGCTTGGCAGTGTAGTTAAAGGTGCATTTAGAATTACACGGTTTCTTTTTGTCGCACAATCTTTTTGTGAATTTGCCTCTCTGTGAAAGAAAATTAATAAAATCACTATTACAACTTAGCAGATCCAATTGCATGCCTGTTACCATAGCTACCTGGCTGCAACATTGCGTGGTATGACCACAGTGACCCTGGTCCACTGCTCATAGTCTCCAGTGTTGTAGAGGGTGGGCTCTCTAAGCTCACGACCACTGCCCTCACAGACACCTGACCCAGGGGTTCCTGGGTAACAGCCCTCTCTCACCAGTGCCCAACTACGACCGGCATCATGAGAGTATTGCAGCATGACTGGAGCAGACGCGCTGAACTCTGACTCACAGCCTATGTTCAACTAGTGGGGGACAGAAAATGAAAGAACAATTTAATCCTGATAAAGTGGTTTTGTGTGCCTGTCTTTCTAGTTTTTACACTTTCCATGTGAGTACCTTAAACTGAAGGGTGTATCCAGGGCGCAGGGCCAGGTCCCTGGTGACGGCCACCCTGTCTCCATCGGAGCGCCCGAACACCATGGCAGAGGGCGTTGAGGCGCAGAAGCTGTTGTTGCTTTCCTTCTCCATGCCTTCATTACCCAGCATCAGCCACACACTCATCTGGTTCAGAGGGTAGTCGAATGCTGGCTTCTCGTAAAAGTTCTGTAGACAGAAGACAGCCAAGTTTATTGTAGTGTTTTGGGTTAACAGGTACCTGTGTCTGCAGCAGATCATATTTCTCATAAGATAAAGGGTACACTTCTGGAAAGATTCAAGATTCCATAGCTGTTCTATCTCAGTTTGGCTGACACTTTCCGTTACAACAAAAGAAGCAATATCTCAAGATGAAGCTGCTGCACGAGGTCAGAGCGAGAAAATGAGAAGTTAAAGGATTGATTCCTGACCTGTGGTAGAGTTGGATTGGCCATGGGAATGATGTGTTTCTCCCTCTCTGACAAAATTATGACATCATCAATTGCCCACTGGTCATAGCCATCCCCAGAGTGAAGAGGCTGCCACCAACGAAACCTTGTGGAGGGTGTCTTAGAGGCCAAGGGAAGCTCATAGTGGACAAAGCTGAGAAAGGAAGAAGAGACAGTTTATTGGCGTTTCTCTTTCAAAATATACATCATCATATTGACTACAAGAAACAGAAAAAGCAGATTTTGTGCACTGGTAAAGATGCCAAATTTTAGTTTCCCCCCGTTTCTTCCTCCCGCAGATTTCTCACCGAGGTTTGGTGAAGTCAGTGAAGTACATCTCAGCGATGAGGCCCCAGTTGATGCCTCCATCGTTGCTGTACTGCAACAGCACTCCTTCCTCCCTGCTGTCTGCCTGGTTACACTCCACCAAGTCTCCGCCCACCCGTAGGTAGAACTGCACAAACTCCGCCCATTCAGTGTCCAGGTCCCAGCTCAGAAGCTGCCTCAGCCCAGCCTGACAACAACACACATATTCGTACATGTTAAGGAGGGATGATCAACTAGGAGCTGCATAACATACTGTAAAGTGCATTATCTTTTTATAAACATGTGTTCCACTTATACTGAATACTGGCCACTTTACAGCAACTGAAATATTGTTTGTTCATATTGGGGGGCAATAAACTCTCAAATAGGAGAGTCTGTTTCCTGGTAACAGCTGTAAAAAGTAAATTTCCAGCTATGTGTACTCAAATCAAAAAGTGCTGAGGTTGCTAGAATACAGAGCTGACTGAAAATTGTGTGCACCCTCCATCCAGTCAGAATCAATTATTCTATAAAGCCATGGTATGATTAAATAAAATCTATATATTTTCAGTGTAGAGGTAATTCAGAGGTCAAAGGTCAGCCGTTTTTGGCAGTAAAAACTAGAAAGCAATCAAAGATTGCATACCGTTCCTCCGCCAAGTTTGCACAATCCTCTAAATTGGTTATTTTGATAACAAAAAATGTTTTGACATTTGTAATCTGGATCTGGATTTGCACCAAAACGCAGAGGGACGATGAGAGGATTCATGTGCCTGATTTTTTTCCTAGACGTAAGTGCCATAGTTTATGGAAAAATATGAAATTGTTAAAAATTGCTGCAATCTTGCTATGTTAAGAAATTGTTTAAAGTGTTCCTGCATCTGCACCGGGATCTTGATTCGCACCAAAAACTTGGCCTAGTTTTCCACCAAACTTTAATCTGTTGACTTCAACCGTGTTGGACACTCCGATAACTAACAGAAAGACGAAGAAGCAAAAAACACGACATTCTTGAAGAAGGCAGTTTTAGAGTTGTTTTACCTTGCTGAAGTACAGGGACGATCCAGATGAGACCACCCCACAGCCTACGTCAGGGTTGACCACCTCTCCACCAATCACCTCCTGCCATGTGGCCAGCATTGCATCCTGGGACTCAAAGTCAGAGAGTACACTGGAGGAGAGCGGGGAGGAGGGCTGGCAGTCTGTTCCAGAGAAACCATCATCACACCTACGAGAGAACACAATGGCTGAACTTCTTATCTTTGCTATCAGTTAATTTCTGCTTTAATATCAATCCCACACACGTCCATCAAAAGATATTTATGGGCCTCCGTGTTGAGTGATATTAACAAAGTGATAATGTGTGTGTAAGCTGACCTGCAGTGTCCGTGGTCACACCAGCCGTGTCCGTGGCACATGTTAGGACACTGCTGGCCGATGTAGATGTCATCCAGGGCCCACTCGTCCTGTTCTCCATAGTAGTTCTGGATCCAGCGGAACCGTGTGGCACTGGACCTGAACACAGAAGTTATAGACCAAGGTTATAATAGTTTTGAATTTTTTATTTCATTCTAGTTTAATTTTAAGTTTTCAGAGTGTGTTTGCTAGTTTTAGTTTAGTTTCAGTTTTTCAGAAAGGTTTTGTTTTAATTTTTATATATTAAATTTTAGATTGATTTTTGTTAGGGCCAAGTATATAGCTACATATATATACAAAATACTGTGTGGGAATGGCCATAATGTTTAATGTTAATTCTTCACGCTACTTTTGTGTCCAATGTGAAGCACCATCTCCTGGAATGTCAAGTCTGTTCAATTTCTGTGGTTCAATGTCACGAGAGTTGACGGGAATTCATGCTGTCTCCTTTTTTCAGTTGTGAGCAGTGTGCAACCTCGGGGTCTGAGAAGTGAAGCCAATGTGGAAGTGCTTTAAACTTGCATTCTTTCTAATAGCCAGCAGGGGGCGACTCCTCTGGTTGCAAAGAAGTCTGATTGTATAGAAGTCTATGAGAAAATGACCCTACTTCTCACTTGATTTATTACCTCAGTAAACATTGTAAACATGAGTTTATGGTCTCAATCGCTAGTTTCAAGTCTTCTTCATTACAGCATGATGTTCATTTAGTAAATTATGGTCCCATTTAGAGTCAAATAGACCATAAAGCAGGGTGTCCTTTAGGGCGTGGCTACCTTATGATTGACAGGTCGATACCACGACGTTGTCCGGTCTGGAGTTGTCCGTGTTTTTGTCTTACAACTTTAACCCTTTTACAGTGTGTTTTCAGTTCATCAAAGTTAATCATAACCTTTTTGGTCGCCTAAAATGTCTTATTCAGCGTTTTGTTGTACTTAGCTTCACACTCTTGTGTCACTTCTGGTTGCAAATAAAATAAGATGGCGACAGCCAAAATGCTGAACTCGAGGCTTCAAAACGTCAGTCCACAAACCAATGGGTGACTTTACAGTGACTACTCATATACAGTCTATGGTTGTGATATATTATAGCTAAAAAACTATGACTGAATTTAATTTATGTTCATTTTTATTTTATTTGTATTTTTTTTTTTTCCTCATGCAATATTGTTTCAGTTTAGTTTCAGTTTTTCTTAAAGGATATAGTTTTTAGTTTCGGTTTACTAACAATATATGTCACTGTTTATTTTCGTTTTCATTTCAGTTTTACTTTACTCTAATAACCCTGGTAAACACACAAAAATAGTTTTAATTAGATTCATACTATAGAAGCTGAACAAAATGTACATAGGTGGAAGAAAAACTGCAATACTGTAACAGACTGCTGAATTATAACGATAAAAAAGTAATAAAATGTTATAAATGCGCTACATGATCTCAGAATCCAACAGTGGCTGCTTGCATGTCAACCACATCATCATGTTATTCTCACTAATCTACTGGAGATAGAGATTTGTGGATTTAGTGTCTGGCAGGTAAAGATTAACCTTATCACATGTGTGTATGTCTGTTTTCCTATGTATGTGTGTGTGTGTGTGTGTGTGTGCGTGTTTGTGTGTGTGTGTGTGGGTTTAGCTTTTGTGTGAAATGAATGTCAGAGAGAGGGCAACATCATCATCATCATCATCACATCATCTCTGTTAAAGGCAGGCTGTGGATGTGAATGTGTGTGCAGTGTGGGAACATGTTTGTGCATGTGAGTGCCTTCCGGTGTTTGCAGCTCAGTGCATGTACAGTACAGCGATGATAAATGGTTGTAGAATCGTAGATAGTCAGGTATATTGGGGGTTTTATAGTACGGATGCTTCTCGGCCCGCTGCTTCGGTGACCCGTATCAACTCAGACCACCTCCTGATCATACAGAACTGGCCCCGACTGTTTTATTATCATTTACTGCCATGACCCTGTGACCTCTCATCACACCCTGCAGGAGATTAGACCACCTTTATTTAGGAGCTGGGTGGCAGAATGAAATGGAGGTGGAGGTCACAGTGCTGCGTGTGGAAGGTTTATGTGATTGTTTGAGTTGATATATGTGTGAGCTAGGGCTGTAACAGTACATGTATTCCTCAGGAACTGCTCAGCACAGGATGCCTGGTTCAGTATGGGACTTGTTTCCATTCTGTTTGTCCTTTAAACTGAATCATTACAGTCTTATTATCTTTATTCAATGCAATTATAGTCTTTGTATTGGCACACGCAGAACACAAACTCAAAAGTTTGAGTTCATCCAGCAAAGCTTTGGCAGTATGTCGGCTGTTGACTGAGCTCATGGAGAGGATAGCATCACTGGTATCGCAAACATAGATGAGAAGCCAGAGCTGGAGGAACTACTATATCATTTTTCCAGACAAAGAGAAGAGAACCAGACAAAAAGAGTGTGCACCTCATTTGTGTTGGCATCTCTCAAGTGTGTCTGTTTAAAACAGACTGAGTCACAAACCCCTCTGTCAACTACATGCATGTTTAAGGCTTGACCATACTCAGTTGATTCAAAAGTGTTATGCCCTTTCTATGTTATTCCTTCAAGAGTGCACAGTTTTGTAATTGAGTTGGAGCGAAACTGATATACTGTTTTTTGTGTTCTTTTAGAATACCAGATTAAGCAGTGTTGATATTTTTCAAAATGAATAGAAAGAAATGTTATCTCTTGTTTTGCCAAGTTTTGAGAGAGGAAGAGAGAGAGAGAGAGAGAGAGAGAAAGAGAGAGTATTTGAGTGTTTTTCATTAAAGGGTTGCAAAAGAAATTTCATTGTTATGGTGCATTAAACCTTGGTGCAATGTGTTCCTGAAAAAGTACAACTTAATTATAAACTCTAACTAGAAACACCAAGATAAAGTTATACAACAGCTGTGTACTATCTGTCCTTCTATACGGTACTGAGTGCTGGAGAATGACTGAAATAGACATAGGCAAGCTTTCCAGCTTTCACAATACCCGCTTCAGAAAGATCATGAGGATATTCTGGTCTAGGAAGATTACAAACCATGAACTACACAAAACGACAGGGTGCTTGGACATGGAAACAATATTGATAAGAAGACGATGGAGATGGCTTGGACATGTTTTAAAGCAGAATTGGATGTGAAACAGTTTGTGCACATGCCCGTAGCTGTGTATGGATGTGTGTGAGGGGTGTGTGTCTACGTATGTATGTGTGAACATTAACAGTAATAGATGCTGACGCTTCCTAGTGTCCTCCTTTGCAGCTTTAGGTTACTGTATCTCAGGTGCGTTATGCTTGTAAACTACAAAAGCCAGGATGAAAGATCAGATCAGTGGGCACTTTGTGACTCTTGTCTTCTGTGTCTACTGTACAGATGTGAGGTTCTTACCATGTCTTCTGAGGCAGAGACAAAGTGATGCGTCTCCAGTCTTTGAACTCTGATGGGTGGTAGACACTGGGAGCTGTAAACTCAGAGCAGCTTGGCATGCCAGGCAGACAGGCCTGGGTGAGAGAAACATTAAAATACACTGTTTATTGTCTGCCCATTTTGGTGGGGAGGCGTTGCTTAATGTTGATTACTCAGAATTCATAAAAAAGTTTGTTATTTATCATTGTGGATTTTGTTTTGTAGCTAAATTCTTCAGAAGCAGCATGATATACTGCAGACACACCCCGGTGCTGCATTAGCCCCACAGTGTGTGCATATGAAAGGCTAAGGCAGGATTACAGTATCTCTGACCTTGAACACTGGAACACAAGCAAGGATTAAAAGTACGGGACATTCAGAGAGTTACATTCTGCACTTGCCAGATGACTGCATTGCCATGCACATGGGAGAATTAGAGAAAATTCACTGATGGAGGACTCATTACGCCCTATTCAATTCCAAAGGCAATAAAAATCTTGGCAGATACTTTGGTGCCTTATGAATATTTATGAGCCAGTTGTGATCACAGAAAATCTTTGTTGAATCATGGGAAGATAATCTGCTTGCTGATTCAAGTATTGCCATGTATCTGCTAATAGTAGGATGATAAAAAGTAATTGCGATGATTTCTCATCTGAAACAAAGTGCCACATTTAAAGACTCTCATTATTTACATATTATTACGGAGGCTGTAATGGGTAAATCAATATTCATGTTCATGAATAAATGATGTGTTTCCTTGTCTCTCTCCAGGATGACTTCTACAGGGTTTAGTCATAAACAAAAGGTGTGAGCCTGGCTGTGAAAACCAAAGGGCTCGGATGTTAACAATCACTTAACACAGGGAACAAAGTTGTTTCACGCTACTTACCTCTTTGACCAGGTGCCAGGTGAGGCCGTGATTGGTGGAGAACTCCAGGCGGACCTGGGTGTCAATATGGGGGGAAGGCTCGCGGCCACAGCCCATGACCAGCGAGAATTGTAGACTGTAGGAGGCTCCGATCTGCATGGACTGAGTTTCCACATAACGAATACTGGAGCCGGGGCTGGGCTCGCCAGAGAAACTGGAGTAGAACATGGAGGAAGAGAGGATACCAGACTGTATGTTACATGCTGTGGTGCACACTCAATACACTTAAGACTACGCGTAGAATTGTTGTTTGTTGGCTTAATTTTTGGTTTGTAGGAATGAAGACAATCCTGGAGAAAATAAAAACAAAATCAAGTTGCAAATTATTGTTGTAAATAGTAATACAAATAGTAACTATAGGTGGGAATCACAATACGATATTATCACGATTGTTAAGTCATGATTATTGCGATTTTAAACATTTTGCAATATGCTGAGTATTGTCATAATATATATTGTGATTTATTATCTTTTTTCAACTGCAAATTATACAGTTTGTCAACATCTGTTTTATCTAATAAGATACAGTTTTCACTCTGTAATCTCAGTTGTCATTCACTTATCTTGAAGTCAGAGGTCAGAGGTCAAAGGACCACTTTGAAAATGACCATGCCAGTTGTTCCTCTGCAAAATTTAATGTAATTTTGGGGCGTTATTTAGCGTTCTTCCCGACAAGCTAACATGACGTGGTAGGTACCAATGGATTCCTCAGGTTTCTCTAGTTTCATATGATACTACTATCTTCACTCTTGTTTTAAAACTAATACAACCCATGAAAGACAGAATAGTAGCTTTCGGATTGTTAAGAGGTTAATAATTTATTTAATAAAAGATCGATACTTGGCGTCCGTGTATTGATGCAATATTGCCACGCAAAAAATCTTTGCTGTAGCGATTTTTTCCCTCACCCCTAAAAGTAACTAAGAATTGACAAATGTTTAACTATTCAATCGTGTTAGGACCCAGTGGACAACCTTTCATTAAATAAAAAAACAAAAGCATTCAAATGCTACAATATAACCAAATAATGACCAATACAGTATTTGTATCAGAGCAATAAGTCTCCTACCTGAGAGTCCAGTCATGCTGGCAGTAGGGCTGGACATGGCCAAGATAGAAACCAAGACTCTGGGTGACGTCCAGCACGTTGCTGAAGTCAAGACTTATGGTGTTGAACAGCACAGAGGTCATGCTGATTTCATCCAGGGCCCACACATCATGACTACGACCTGAATGGTACGGCTGCCACCAGCGGAACTGCACGCCAAACTTACGAGCACCGGCTGGGAGTTCAACTGACACAATCCTGGTTGGGGGAAAGAGATTATTAGAAAAGTATTTACAAAAGCATGCATGATAAATACTAGATGCTGGACAGAAAAACATGTAAAAGATGGAAAAATAGAGTCCGAACACTAGATACTGCTCCCATGAACATTTAATTGATTACCACTTGTGACGTTTAGCAGTATCTAGTGTGCGGACACTATTTTCCCAAAAGAGACCATCAAACTGAGCTTTGCTGACACTTCTGGAAAGTGAGCTTGACATAAGTAGTGCACGCGCCACAGTCACAACCGCACAAATGTGAGACTAGATGACATGTATTTGGGGATTGCATCCAAAATGGCAAACATTTTAGCTGGAATTAATCACACAAGCTGACTGAACTGTGACTCAGACTCTGACTTGGATCTAAAGCCTGCATAATCACAGTCTGCCTGGACAATTTTAAATACATTCTGACACAATGCAGATGGTCAATATAACCAGGCTTTATGAACACAGCATCTTACATCACTCTTTAGTTTCTTACAGCCCACTCTGTTCGCCACAAAGACCTTTTTTTCTCTTTGTCAAGACTGATTCCTGTATCTTGGTGTTTTGTTAAAAACATCCATTTTTATAACAACATGAAGGTGTATAAATAGCACAACATTACAAGGATTTTAGGCTTTTTGCATGTCATTTGTGTGCCATTTTTCGCGTGTCATTTGTACACCACGCAACAAAACTACAGTAACGTCTGCAGTTAGGTTTAGGCAACAAAACCACTAAGTTAGGTTCAGGAAAAACGTCACGGTGGGGCTTAAAATAAGTACGTAAACTAAGTAAAATACGTACAGAAACAACGTAACATAACTACGGAAAACACATGACTAAAAAACATGTGACAACGTCACTAACGTAACTTAAAAAATAAAACTCCTAATTAAAAGTTGTGTGTTTGTTGGATCCATACCCCTAAGTGGTCTTTCTTGCTTGTTAGTCAACATCACTAGCTCTAAGCGTAGCATATTTACAGATGCGTTTACATTGCAGTCAGTACAGACTCCATGGCGTACTAATGACACGCCAAAAGCAAGAAAGCTGTTCTTATTACATGCTAAATGCCTTGCGCATTATCGTATGATTCATAGGCCTTTTCATGTGAACAGGCTGTCGATAGAGTAAGAACCTGCACTTGCACCTGCAGGTCAGATAGTTGTGGAGTCCCTGACTCACTAGCTCCGTTGACCTTTCTAGTGGTGATGAAGAGCTCTGAGACCCGGCCTGCACAGCTGGAACCCAGCCCACTTTGTCTTCATTACACACATAGATGGCTCTAACGGACTCAATGGGTCCCAGTGGCTTACACCTCTGGCACGCCATTAGCAGTGCAATGTGTGTGTTAATGGAGTCATAGTGTCTCTGTGGAACCATAAGCACCTAGTGTGTGTGTGCTCATACACAGTCTAAACATAGGTGGTACCTTGGCTCATGGAAGCCTTGGTAAGCGTAGTGCTGCAGCAGCGTCCAGGTGATGCCGTTGTCTGAGGAGTAATGTAGCAGGACTCCCTCTCCTGGCTGGTCTGGGGCAGGACAGGAGCTCAGGGTGCTGCGGCTGCCCAGGCGAAGCGTAAACTGGAGGTACCTGCAGAGAGTGGAAGCAAGAACATGAAAGAAAATGAAAGCAAGAAGGGCCAGTTGGAGAGAGAAGGGGAGTACAATAGCAGTTGGGAGTGTACAAAAAAAGGAAATGACACAGAAAGAGAGAAAAAGGCAGGTTGATAAATGAGAAGAAGGAAAAGTAAGGTGACCAAGTGCTCAGGAAGGAGAGGTGAGGCGGGTGGGGGGGTAAAAGGGTAGACAAACAGACAGTCATACAGAGTAGAGAGGTGGGAGGGAGGTGGCAGGATGATGGATGAGATGATTAAATGAATGAGGACAAAATTAGATGAGAGGAGGTGGAGGGAAAGAAAGAGTGTGAATGAGAGTCAGAGTTCACATCCATGTACCCATGTTAACTCGACATAGTTCTAATGTAGCACCAGTTTTCGTACTTTTATGTGTTCCTCTATGTTTTGTCAGACATATTATTGTCTATACTAATGTAATATTTATTATAATACCCACCATCTATCATGGGCTGCCAGTCACCCCCCCCCAGCTCTCTCTGTCCTTGGCTGAGCTGTGCTTTCAGTAGTGATGCAGTTTCCTCTCTCAGGCAGCTGTTCACTCAATCAGCCAGGAAACTGGCATTAAATATGGCCATCAGGTGGCACACTGAGAGCCGCAACAGGCATAATCAATCTAACACAGATGCCATATCTAAGTTCACCGTTCCCTCTCTATCTTTCTCTCTCACATTTTCATCCTCTGCTCTCATCTGCTTTCCTCGCCACGATCACAATCCATCTCCCAGCGTAGGAACGTGGAGTATGAGGGAAAGAGGGATTGAAGAAGGAGGAGAGTAGAAAGCTGACTGGCTGGAACATTTGCAGTATCAATCAGAAGTAAATTCACCTGATGAAGACAAGCCACGGTTTTACAAAGTAATCTGCTGGTGGCAAAATCAGCAGAATCAAAATCTGCTTGTGAGCATGCGTGTCCACAAGACCCGCCCTTTCCATGCTTCCCATTTATTGTCTATGTAAGCAGCTGTGCAATGCATTCTGGTATCGTGGCGGCGCAATTGGAGAGACAGAATGTCACGTTGGCTGTTCCTCATCAACATAAAGTTGAGGTCTAGGCTACTTTATGCAAATCAGGAAATCAGGAATTGGAAACTCCCAAGAAACTTTTAAACTAACTGTTGTCGATCTAAAATACAGATATTTCTTGCATAAAATGTTTTCAGACGCACATTTCTGTGAACTATTTTTGTAATATAAGAGAAAAAAAGTTTCCAAACGAGCTGCCCTGTTGGTGGCTGCAACCCATGAGGGAAGCGTTCGTCCAATCAGGGGCCTAGTGCCTGGTGTCTAGTGGCAGCCCATCAAGCATCCAATGCTGAGAAGCAAGGCGATCCGAAGAAAGGAGGTTAGATGCGCTTCAACCGTTTCACAATAAATAGTAGGCTTGTCCAGTGCTCACAGAGTAGGCCAATCTTGTAACAGGAGAGACTTCAGAGACCAGGTCCAAAGCACACTGGAGCACATGGATTTAAGGCAAACAACCTTATTAGAAGACTAACGTTTCGAAGCCAACTCTTCATCAGAGTCAAACCGATCTGAGACTTATATTCTTGATCCCTTGCGTCCAAAAACACCCCTGTGGACACGTACCATGAGGCTGAGCATGGATATGTTTGTACAAGCGTACGCATGTGAGTTCCCTCATGTCTCTGCTTGTGTCTGTATGTGTATGAAACCAGTTTGTTTTTGTTTTTACATTCATGATCCTGTTCTCTATCAGCACTTTGATTACCTGGCCTGGGAACTGTCTAGTGGGGCGGTAACCAAGTGTCTCCTGCTGTCCCTGTTGAAGACCAAGGCCTTGCCGCTGGCCAGCACCCCACAGCCAAAGCTGACCTCAGCCCCACGAAGGGAGGAGAAGCTGTGATAGGAGGAGAGGCGTGGGCTGGAGAAACCCTCCGACAGGAAAGCTGGGAAGGTCTGGGAGGCAAGCTCACAGGCTGGACCACTGAAGCCTGGGTCACATCTGGGAGAGGAGGAGAGTGAGAGGAGAGGAGAGGAGAGAGAAAGGAGGGGAAGACATGAGACATTAAAAAGAGTGAAGGATATAAACGAGAAAAAGAAGACAGAGATAATGAAAATCCATTAATAAATCATAACCATAACACAATTTGATTAATTCTGAATGGTGATTGGTGCTGTAAGGCATTAGGTGGATAATGAGCAGACTCATTTTGAAGGAGAGACATTGGATTTATTTGGTTTAATAAAAAGCAGATCCTTACTTGCAGCCTGTGCGAGAACAATGTCCTCTCCCAGAGCAGTAACGAAGGCAGGCGGGACCGAGATACACTGAAGCAAAACACAGGCGTGGAAATTACATTTTCTTTTACTGCAAAGAGTCATTTTTTGCTCACTTAGCTGAGCTGTGATAAAAAAGTTTGTAACCCTAAACATATCCTGGATTTAGTAGGTTGAGACCTGAAAGGAGGAGGGTTTTAGGCTCATTTGTGGGGTCCAACTAAACAAGAAAACAACAGCTTTTCATGACACTGTGAGTATACCATGTGACCTGTATGTATAGCACTAACCATTGTCTATGGCCCACATGTTACCCGTTCCAGTGCCGGACTGTTTCCAGCGGAAACGTGTTATCTCTGTCAGGGCAGCGTTGGGCAGAGGGATGGAGATTCTGGTCCACCTGGAGAGACAAAATACAATATGTATATATCCACAGAGACTGACTGACAATATACAAAGAGCTATCAAAGTTAACACGATAATAATTATATAATTATAATAATAACACGCAAATTTGTTTTAATGCACTAATTTCTTTAACGCATTAATACAACCGATCTTTTGGAGGCTGTAGCGGGCTTTTAAAGCTAGAGTGAAGATACTGGCATCATATGAAACCAAAAAACCTAAGGAATCCATTGGTATCAACCATGTCATACTAGCTTGTCAACAAGGAGGCCAAATAACGCTCCAAACTTGCGCTACATTTTGGCAAGGAAAAACGGTCATGGCCATTTTCAAAGGGGTTCCTTGACCTCTGACCTCAAGATATGTGAATGAAAATGGGTTCTATGGGTACCCACGAGTCTCCCCTTTACAGACATGCCCACTTTATGATAATCACATGCAGTTTGGGGCAAGTCATAGTGAAGTCAGCACACTGACACACTGACAGCTGTTGTTGCCTGTTGGGCTTGAGTTTGCCATGTTATGATTTGAGCATATTCTTTATGCTAAATGCAGTACCTGTGAGGGTTTCTGGACAATATTATCATTGTTCTGTGTTGTTAATTGATTTCCAATAATAAATATATACATACATTTACATAAAGCAACATATTTGCCCATTCCCATGTTGATAAGAGTATTAAATACTTGACAAATCTCCCTTTAAGGTACATTTTGAACAGATAAAAAATGTGCGATTAATCGTGATTAACTATTTGAATCAATTGACAGCCCTAGGATATACATAAAGGCACAGCCACACATACAGATGTGCAGACTCGTTCCTACCCGCTGTAGTTGTCAGAGGAGTAGATGGTGCTGTGAGGTAGATGGGGTCCAGCACAGAGCTCTGGCAGACACTCAGTGTGGAGCAAAGACCAGGAGCGACCGTGGTTGGTGGAAAACTCCAGAGTCACGCTATTGAAAAACAACAGAGAATATCTTATCTCAACATTTTAATTTTCAAACTAAAATATTGTAAAACGACTGAAGAGCTCTGAATTTAGATTAGATAAAAAAGAGTAATAATTTCTTCAGAGACTCCACTGCAAAGTCTGTCCCTTCTACTTTTATTAAAAAAGCACTCCCCAATTTAATACATGAAGCTTCAAATGGCTGCAAGAGTAGTGATTTAAATACCCAGAAGAAATATAACACGATCTTAACAAACTCCTTGAACTCATTTCTTATTCTTAGAGACCAATTGAGTTCAGATTTCTCCAGATGTTGCTGTTTAGAAACATTAAAGCATTGTGTCCTTAAGTCCCCTGTGTGCACCATTTACTATTCTTGACACCAAAATAACTGAGTGAATCAAGGGTGTCTCACTTGGCGTGTGGAGGTCTCCTTTGTTGCTTAAAAAGCAGCGATATTTTCGCATAAAAGAGCTGCCTAACCTAGTTTTTAAAATGTGTCACACCTGTTGGCAGGCTGGTAGGAGCCACAGCCAAGGTTGATGGAGAACTGAGCCACGTGTGTGTGGGTGCCAGGCAGCACAGGGAGCAGCTGCATGAAGTCCACGGCCCATACATGGCGGTTGGCACCACCATGTGACCGCTGCTCCAGGCAGAACTGGGTGACTGGTGTTTGTAGCTCAGTGGGCACCGCCACCGATACCACCGCAGGAGTCTGAGATAGGAGAAACAGAGGATAGAATGAACAGATCAGACCAGAGGGAAGACACTAATTAGGAAATAGAGAAAACCCGCCAATTTTGGACAATCACAATACCCTAAAGCTCAAGATGATGTCTTTAAATTGCTTTATTTGTTTGACCAACAATCCAAAACCCAAAGATATTCAGTTTACTATCAAAGAAAAGGATGCAAATCCTCATAGATGAGAAGCTGGAAGTAAACATTCAGCATCTTTGCTTAAAAATAACATAAATGATGAATCAACTATCAAAATATCTGCAGATTATTAATCTATTAATCAACTAATACGCCTTAATACGCCTTCATGAGCTTTCAGATCTTCTACTGCTGGGTTTAACTATGCTCCAAAATGATGGAATACCCATCAAAAGCTATAAGAGATGTGGGCTCTGTGAACATTTTTAAACAACAGCTGAAAACGTATTTATTTAATTTGTCTTATAATTAATGTAATTCTAATTATTATTATTTAATCCTCTCATTTTATTATTTCTAATGGTCTGTTTTTATTTCACTTATATTGTTTTACATCTCCTGACTAATTTTATTACCCTTGTTCAAATGTGTTGCATTTTTCTTTTCTTTTGTAAAGCACTTTGAGCTACATCTAGTGTATGAAAAGTGCTCTATAAATGAAGTTATCATTATAATTATTAATCTGAACAACACTGTTGTTGTGATCTAGAGTATGTTGTCGAGAAACATGCTGCCACTTTAATAAAAGTTTGAACATATTACATGATAGGATAGTTGGACTAACGCTTCAATATAACTGTGACGGTATTAAAATCAATTTACTAGTATGCAGTAAAGTGATCACGTCAGGCTAAAATAACTATAAGGTTTTGATAGAGATTACATATTTATTTGTGTGTGAACATGTGTGTGAACATGTGTGTGTCTCACCCTGTAAGAAGAGTAAGGAAGGGTGTCGAGCGCCACACGTTCCCTCCTGCCTTCAGACCTTCCAAACAGGATCACATCGTTCTCATGAGACTCTCCTGGATCACAGTCGCCACCACCTGAACACAAACACACCTCATTATGTTTATGTAATATAAGATACATGTGGAAAAAGCATTGTTGAAGGCACCACAAAGAGCATGTACTGTACATAACAATGTATTGAGTAAATCTCCAAATACATGTATTATGGACGGCGGATATCCATACCCATGGTAAAGTAGAAGCGAAGGTTTCCATAAGACGTGGTGTCGAGGTAGGGGGTGCACACTCTCCTCCGGCCCTCTTTCTCAAACACTAGTGCTGAGCCTGACTCGATCTCTCCACACTGGGTCCCGTAGACAGCTCCCTCTATGTCCCAGCTGAGTAAAGAAAACACAGACAGGGAGGGCTGCTTTAGTAAGAAAATGCTATATATTTATTTATTCAAAATAACATGAAATTTATGTGGCAGTATTTCAACATTATTAATAAAAAAATAAGACAAGCCATTAAAGCAATCACACCACGAGATATATTACCCTTAAAAACTTTAATAATTCGTAGCTCATATTTTTCACAGTCAGATGGTTTATGGCCTGAATATAGATTAAAAATACAGTAACAACAATTAATTCTTGAAAGTAAGTTTAGTTAAAGAAGGAAAATAAGCCTGAAAATAACAACGTAATGTGTGCAATTTTAAACCCTTAACCTGAAGCAAAATATTAACCCCAATGAGACTTTATCGTCATAACAGCACACAAAAATCATAGGATGCAAACACTTGTGTTTATGGACTGCCTCTTTAACACAGCATCTCCCTCTGGAGTATTACTGAAGTCAGTAAACTGTTGCCATAATTCACACCTTGCCAGTAAACAAACACATAATGCCAGGAATAGAGCATAAATCACCTGGAAGAGGATTTACACGTACAGTACGGATACATATTTCTGCACAGTGGAGAGAGGATCCTCATTAGCACAGACAGAAGTTAACTCAGTGTGTCAGCCCTCTCCTGTGTTCCTCTACCTCCATCTCTTTCTCCCCCCTCTCCTTCCCCCCCCCCTGTTCTTCTTTATTTTCTGCCATGTGGCGTATAAGCTGGTGTGTTTCTGTCACAGCCAGTATTGGGTTAAATGACACTTAGTGGAGAGAGTAGCATTAAAACAAGCAAAAACTCTCACTGCCTACCCAACACATGTGTCAGCCCATGACGCCTGATGGGTGAGAGCTAGCATGCAGTGCGGCATGTTGGCATGCTGCAGGAAGGTGTGAGGGTGTGGGGCGGCCGGAGAAATACCCTCCTGTTTCAGATCCTTCTTCTGACAGGCCTGCTGCATGAGGCCTGTTAATTACTCTCTGGCAGTAACACTATCCATCATCTCTCCTCTTTTATCTCTCGGCCTCTTGCGGTGCCTCTCACAGTGTTTCCTTGCTGTCTGCTGTCCAGCGTGTGTTTGAAAGCATATGAGTGTGCGTGTGTCTCACTCTGAACAGATGGACTGCTGTCTCTGTAGCAGTCAGAGGCATGGCATTCACCTGTGTCAGCCCCCATGCTTGACTTAAACATGTACATCACGCTGCATGTCGCATCACTTGACATATGACAGGTGTCAAAGCATGTATAGAACATGTATACACACACAGGGAAATATCAGAGTACTGATATTCTACCAAAATAATCTCTCTCTGTTAACCCTCTCTTTCCCAGCTATTATGTGGGCGGGTGCTAAAATAAAATGTGTCATCCAAAACTAACCCTACATTCATTAAGGATACTGTTTTCTTGGGTTATTTTGGTTTTGATTTCAGTCTCAGCTTGTTCTCGGTTACTTTTAAAGTTGGCTCCGTTATATGTTTTGTTCTTTTAACAATATAAAAGACTATTGCCTCAGGTCTGGCAACCAAATACGGTTTGACTATATTAGCATCATGGCTGTGGATCAAACTCCCCCTCAGTATCAGGTCAGCCGAGTCAGAGCCACATTTTAAAAAGCTTTTAAAAACCTGTAAATCTGTATAGATTGGCATTTTAATAATGCAGTACTTCTGTGTTTTTTGTTGTTTGTAAATTTAGTTTTAAATGTCTAGTTTGACCTTTCTCTGTAATTGTTTTGTTGTATTTTATGGTGTTTTTATGTGCACTTGTGAAGCAATTTGTAACTGTGTTTTGACAGGTGCAATAGAAATAAAGATTACTTACTTATTGAAGATATATTTAGATAAAATTATCCAGTAAACAGAGTGGGGGAAGAAATGAGACCATGATCTAGACTTACTTCGAGGGTGGGCTTTCAAAGTCTTCCTCCCAGTAGCTCCTTCCCTCTTCACGATGAAGGTCAATGTCTCTGGTGGAGGCAAAGCTGTGGCCAACTCCCTCCCCACCATGGAAATACAGGGCATTGCCCTCCGATTGACAGGCATGCTGGCCAATAAGAACACAGGTGTTAACACATGCAACAGGTAACCACTTTTGCAAAGCAGTGTCTTAAAAAAACACTTGTCAATTGAAACACCTTTCATGTGGAAATGTTCTTCCCTTGCTCTAAGGCTGAAAGCACCTCATGATTATGGTATTTACTCTGCTTTAACATGCAGCGGAGCACAAGTTGAAAATCTGTCTTTCAAGCAACAGCAAGTTTCTTTATTCATCTGACTGGTCATTAGGCTTTCTATCATATTTCTTTGTGAATGAAATCCATGTGTAAAGTAGGAATCAGTGTACCTTGACGGTAGCTCCAGGGAAGAAGAGCCAGTTGGCAGTGTTTGGAGGGTCCAAGTTGTCCTCCATGAGGGGGGCTCTGTGGGCAGCATTGACCAGCAGGACGTTGTCAAGACCCCAGCAGGACTCGTAGCCTTCGGGGCCTTGGGGGGCCTCCTGAGACCAGCGGAGACGAACGCCATCAGCCTTGGAGCGATGCGGCAGGGGAAGCAGGTGGACGACGGTGCTGCTGTTGGTCGGGGCTCTAGAGGAGAAACATATAACATGAGGGTCTTGTGTGTGGTGTTTATGTAATTAAGTGTTACATGTTTATGCATTAAATAATCATCATTAACCATTAAAGTGAGGCTGAAATAGCCACATATGGAGAGACACTGAATGTCCGTATGGTGGAGTGAAACTGAGAGAGGAAAGCATGTTTCAGAATGAGTCCAAGTGAATTAGTAGTTGATTTATGAGTTGGTTTCTGTGTCTACACAAAAGCAAAACATGCACTTACTGCAGCTAAATATTGTAGTTAGAAGACTGTATCGTTACATTATGCCTGTCTGAGAGCTGACTAAACAGAGGGAGGCAGGGATAGAGGGATGAAAAACAGGGGGATCATAGAGAAACAAACAGGAGAGGAATGACAAATTGAGAGGGGGAGGTGTGAATGAGGCAAAAAGAGAGGGCGGGTGTTCATAACAGATGGAAGGACTGTGGGATGGATGAGGAAGGAGGAAGAAGAGGAGAGAGAGACCTGATCTTCTCCAGTGTGATCCAGTCATCTGAGGTGTTGCCGTTGCCACTTAGGCTGTATGACACAGTGATGCTGGGGTCTGAGTAACTGAACCGGCAGGAGCCTGAGCCTGGGGAATATAAACGCACACACAGGACAGACATATATGACAGTTAACACTCCTGTTGAGGGAACAGATTCAGAAAATGTTGGCTAGTTTCCTTTTTTTTCAACGCTTGAATTTTATCAACGGGGCAATGATCCTTAGTATGCCCTGAGGGGCAGCCAGGCCTAGCGTGGTGGCTTCTTCTGACTGATTGCTCCTACATTCCCCCCGTAGCCAAGTGGAAAATGATGTCTAAATGGTGTCATTGTGGAACTATGTGATCAGCAGCTTAACAGGGCTGAGAGGAGTTAGGAGGGGTTAGGCAGAGGTGATGGGAGGAGCTGATATAGGACCAAAGCCAACTGCAGTACAGCGAGATAATGTTAGTACATGTTGTGTCCATAATCTTATGCAGTTCTGCTTTACAAGTTTGTGTGGGATCAGACTATTTTTGCGCCTTTAAAATGCGGGTTTATGTGGGTGCTGTGGGAGCTGGCGGGGTCAGAGGTTGCTAATGGACGTAGCAGGCTAACCCCCACGTCCCCACCTGTCCCCTGACGATGTGCAGCGTCCACGTCCTGCAGCGCTGCTCCATCCCATCCCCACTGAACACAGCCGTGCATTAACCTGCAACCACTGCTCTACTGAACTGCTCCATACACAACCCTACTGCATCACAAATTCATATTAATGACCTGTAAATGAGAGCGCAGCCAGACAGAACGAGAGATGGGAGAAAGAAAGAGTCATGCAGGACAGGATGGGGGTCGAGAGGGGTTGTCGTTACGGTATGTACTCTTATTTCCTCCCAGTCACGTTCCCATGAGAACTGGTGGATGCATGTAATGGACATGAAAAATACAACACCTCTAAAAACTCTGCCATGGCCTTCTGGGTGTCTTTCCAGAGTATTGTAAATCATTCATTATTGTGATAGGAGAGGCAGAGAAAGAGAAAGAAACACCGAAATATACTGTGTACCAGTTGGCTTACTGACATGTAACAGAACAAAACATGTCTACTTGAGGATGACAATGGGACCTTTTTTCCTGGCTGCAAAACACTGTTGCACACAGGGGCTAAGATATTTGAACAGGGTTGAAAAGGTCTCATACATAAGCCTGTTACTGTATACAAAATCTGTCTTTTGTATTGTTTGCAATGCGTGTAGAGATTTAATACTCACCCAGGGCAAACTGCAGGACTGAGGCTGTGGTAGTGTTGAGAGGTACGGTGGTCTGAGGAAGATACACAAGGCAGTTTAGGATATCATCCTCAAAGAATCAAAATCACAAATCAATATGATTTGCTGCACTCAAATGTTTTTAACTTAACACCAAGCTGAAAAAAAGCTTTGTTTCACTGATGTTTTCAGTATTAAGTCTTGCACGTGTAACCACATCTAACAATGACGTGAAGTGCTAAAATACTCATTTCTGACTCATTCCTGTAGCACTCTATACATTTCCACATCACTGCAGAAAGGTGACTTCAGAACTTCAACCACTGGAGATGAGTAAAACATATATAAAACACAAATGGGCTATATGTTATCTATAGAGATAGTGGGAGAGAGTTCGTGCAAGAGAAGCAAATGATTGGCTGTGTCTACATGAATGCATGCCCTCATTGTTGATGATGTGGTATTTGAGACTATCTGTTTGTGTGTAAACGTTTCTGTGTTTCTGGATGTGCAAGCTTGTGGCACTTGACAGAAGAGCTGCCAGGCAGCGACATCAAACATCTGGAACGGTGACAGACAAAGCAACTGTTTATCAGTGAAGTAAATAGAATCATGAGGCACTAAACACGTCTCTGCTGCTGACTGGCTTTCATCTCTTACAGCAGAATAAACAGGCGGAAATCAACTTTGTAAAGACAGAAAACGGGCATGAAATGGCTTGATAAGCAATTATGAGTTGGCATAATTTGTGTGTGTATGTGCCAAGGCAGTGTCAGGCAGTATCTTGATACTACTATACTTTACTGTAAAATGAACATGATATGATCTTCAGTCCTTTGTGCTTCTTCTGGTTTCATTTTCATTTTTAATTGTAACATAATGTATGCCAATCTTAAAGGTGCTAAATGCGAGATTGGGAGCATTTCTATTGCCTCCACAGGACTCAACACGGCGATGGCTGAGCCGGCGGCTCGCAGCTAATAGAGCTAACAGTGTTAACCTGGGGGGGAACCAAAGGGTGGATGCAACGCTTCCGCAACGGCCCCGATGGTCGGGGCTGCATTATCAGCTGTAACCGCCAAATGAGAGCAGTGCAGAGCAACGGCCATGAGCTGGCCAGTGGGGCACGCTCACATACACAAACATGCAACATAACCGGCTGACACAAATAATGAAATTAAACAAACAAATCATGAGACACATAAAGTTTCTCGTGTAAATGTACAAGAAGAAGAAGTGATATCAGTTCTTCTATTTCCACACATTTTAAGCATCTCCATGTTTGCTTTTAGTTGTTTTTTGTCAGCCCGTTCTCATTCCCAGGGTGTCACATACCAAGGCTTTGTCACGGCTGTTTGTGTGTGATACCGCCACACAAGGCACCCTTAAGCGGCAGTATGAAACGCACCAGGTTTCAAATGAACTACAATGTAAACTTATCCGCAGCAACAGTAAACGCTCAGGGAAAGTTCTGTGGTGGTGACGTAGTTTAAAACGCAAAAGAGACACACAGTGGGTCCAACAAACACAGGGCTTTCATCCAGGAGACAGCTGTTCATGTCCCGTATGATAAGTTTTACTTTCACTTCACAATCAGCTGTTTGTTTGTCTCCCGTGTTCACGTCAGGTCACATTTTCACTGTACAAATGTAGTAGTTTTAAGCACAACCATGTTGTTTTTTCCTAAACTTAAGCAAGTGTTTTTGTTTAGTTCACAACGTTAAGCATGTGGTCTGACAAAGTCACGCTCAGGGGTCTGACAAAGCGTTAATATGTGACGAGTTGCAATGAGAATGTGTTGTTTTTGTTTGAGGTAGGGCCACATGGTCGGATACATTTGGGCATGTTTAGTCATGCCGAGCCTAACACATGTAAACAGACCAAACACATGTGTGGTTTTGTTTCATCTAAGCTTGCTTTTGCTAACTAGATGCACATAAATATTTAGGATTTCTTACTTATATTTTAGCTATTCATTTCCAATAGCTAGATTAGGCCTGGCAAATCCCCAGCCCTTTACCACAATCGCCTTCTTTGTTATAACGGCACATTAGTGTAGACGTTTGTGGACAGTTTATAGAGATGCAGATGTTTGAACATGGGATTCTACTGTGGTGACAGCCAGTGAGCTGTAATTTACTGTAGTTGTGGTTGTGGCTACAGAGTGGTTGCCTTGGATGTATGGTCAATGGGCTGTAAAATGTACAGCGGTGGCGGTGTGGTCAAACATGGCAGTTACCAGCTCTCGTTCTCCGAAGGGCTCGCAGAAAGTGACCGCTCTGCCATGCATCAGTACACCACACTGCTCTCCGACCTCACAGTTACTACACTCAGACCTGAGGAGAGGAGAGGAGAGGAGAGGAGAGGAGAGGAAACAGAGGTTTAACAAAAGCAAAAAGCATCAATGAAGAGCACCAAAGATTTAGAAAGTGATTGCACCCTACGATTACAAGAGGAGTCGTAACCTTTTCACCTACCAGATGCTCGGGTCCAGCTCTCCTTGGAGGTTGGAGTCAAAGTCGTCACGCAGCACAGCGTGTTTGCCATGGAGCTCCACTACACAAACACACACACACACACACACACACACGCACACACACAGACACACACACCATATGCTCACAGTTAGACACAGTCTGTTTGATACCATGTATTTTCATGTCGTACGGTAATTACCTGTGTGATTATATTATCAAAAAGAAAAGAAATGACAGCGTGCAATGAAATGCAGACTTACCAAGACTAGGTCTCAATGGAGACTCGGTTGGAGCTGAATCAGACAGAGAAGAACAGAGTAAATATTGTGAGTTATTCAGTGGCAACATCTTGTATGTACAGGTGTAGTCTGATGATGTCTGTCTGATGCCAGTCGTGGGCCTAATTTGCAGGTAGTTAGTTTTCGTTGACAGATAAAGAGCTGTAGAAGTGCCAGTATGAACCTTCATGTTTATATGCAAACAAAAGTAAATGAACAGACTACACCGACTTTTCCTATCGGTGCAGTTTTGCATTGTTATGATTGCATGGAAAAAGTGTGTATTAGTCAGTAAGCGCAGGGAAAAGGGCCCATTCTTAAATCATCTCTGAGTGAAACAAACTTTCTGTGTGTGTCCTGGCCGGCCACGGCTGCAGTCTCCTGGCTGCTGCTGTTAATTCCTTTCAGTAATGAAAGGCCGGGCGGCCATGATTAACGGTTCAATGCCAATTAACCGCCATCCACCCCAGAGGCGCCTGTGTGCTGTAATCTGTGGCCACTGCCGAGCGAACACTCAACCGTCAATCTCTCCCAGGGGATACACAGCTCTGAGAGGAGGAGGGAGGTGAATGGAGGGGGGTAGTGAGTGTTAAGACTTAATGAGTCAAAACAATCACTGAGGACACTTTATAGAATACAGTCTGCATCAAGGTTACTTTTTAATTGGTTTTTATTTTATTTTAGATTTGACTTTTCAATTTCATTTTAGTTTAGTTAGTTTTCAGAGTGCGTTTGCTAGTTTTAGTTTAGTTTCAGTTTTTTCAGAAAGGTTTGATTTTAGTTTTACAGTAGTTTGTTTTAGTTAGGGCCAGCTATTATGTCTGAGAAGTATGTAGCTACATACAGATACAAAATACATGGTTGGAGAACTGTGTATGAATGGCCTTAATGTTTAATGTTTAATCTTTGCAATACTTTAGTGAAGCAATTGCAGCAAAGCACCATCTCCTGGGATGTCAAGTCTGTTCAGTTTCTGTGGTTCAATGTCACGAGAGTTGACGGAAATTCATGTTGTCTCCATTTTTCGGTAGTGATATCCATCCATCCATTATCTGTAACCGCTTGTCCTACTCAGGGTCAGCTAACATTGGGCGAAGGGCAGGGTAGGTCAGGACAGGTCGCCAGACTATCACAGGGCTGACAACCATTCACACTCACATTCATACCTATGGGCAATTTAGAGTCAACAATTAAACCTAACCTGTCTTTGGACTGTGGGAGGAAGCCAGAGAACCCGGAGAAAACCCACGTTAACACATGCTAATACATGCAATCTCCACAAAGCAGGGCCACAAGCCGGGTTTGAACCTGCAACCCTCTTGCCATAGTTGTGTGCCGCTCCGGTAGTCATATATTATAGCTAAAAAACTGAAAAGAATTTATGTTCATTGTCATTTTATCCATTTTTTTAACCTGCCAATATGTTAAAGGATATAGTTTTTATTTAGTTTCAGTTTACTAAAAATATTTTTCACTGCATAATTCCGTTTTAGTTTACCATAATAACCCTGGTCTGCATCCACATTTTAGAAAAATACCGTAAAGTTGCAGAGTATGTGTGCCAGAAACGATAGAGGAGCTAGTACAGAGTGAGCTTTAAAACTTAATGAATCAAACTGATGACATTTTGATTGATTCGTTTGGTACAAACTGTGCTTTATTAGCTGGTGCAAAAAGAAAAGAGACGGGCAAGGTGTGACAAGTAACGTAGTCTGGTGGATGTCATTTCCTAAAGTCAGATATGCACCAGGAGAGAATCGAACTCCAGAACTTCCCTGTTGTATATTCAGATAAGATTCAGCCATTGAGATCATGAAGTAAAATGTAATTTGCACACCTTTGTTATAACTTGCTAAGCAAAATTTCCAGAGTTTACGTTGCTCGCCCGTATTAGAGAATTTGAGTTAACCTTGTTTCATGATCAGTCACTGTTAAGTGGCACAGTGGCTTTAACCTCAGTGAAAAAGTCACCCTTCATTCCCTTTGAGCTTCTTCACTCTACTCTGGTAAGTGGAGTTTATTTTAAAAGACAGCCTTACTTCAGACAGAAGAGAAGGATAATCTGCCACAGTATTCTCCATCCAGGATGAGCCTGCCCACCTGATAAAACACACTGAGATAACACAGTGAGGACTCAATCCAAAGTTTCGTTTCAAGTTATTTAAGACTTTCTTTCAAACGTTACAGCAGTTCTAAAATTTCCTCTGAGAGAGGAGCTTACATTAGAGAAAGCCCACCTCATAAACAACGGAAACCTGAATCAAGAGAGGGAGGGATTATCAAAAAAAGATTTCTTACTATCGTAATGGCTCTGCTTGGAGATGTCTTTACGCGGAGCTCAAGCCTAACTTATGTCAGCTGCCCTAATTTCTTCCCATTGGATCCAAATGCCGGGCACTTAGAAATGGATTTACTATTCACAGATTGCTGGTAAAGTTTCGTGCTGACTGCAGAAGTTGGAGTCTTAGAGGCCTGTGTGACAGAGCTGGGCGGTTCAGTGGCTGCTGCTCCGGTGGGCCCAGATGCTCAGCTCCATGGCTGGAGCTCGGGCTCAGCGATGAAGCCCATTAAAAGCAGATCAAAGGCCCTTCTTCCTCCTACTCTGTCTTTCTCTCTCTCTCTTCCTCACCCGCTAATCCTCCAATGTCTGCTGATTCAAAACATGTTTAGAGGAGCTATCAATCCCAGCATGTGCAACTCTCACATGTTTCTTGCACCTTATTAACATTCCTATTAAACCATAATAAAAAATGCAGTTGTGTGCTCAGTTAACATGTATTCAACCTGAGAAGAGCATGTACTAAAAACCCGATTCCTGGTAATCCACCCTCTCAAACTGACATAGAGTAATAAATGCTTGGTTGGTATTCTGCTCTCTCTTAAACAAACCCGTCTAAATCGCTTTCAGTCTTTCTAGAGAGGCCATTTGGCTGGAGAAAGGCCCAAAAGATTTTTTTTTTTGGGTGGATAATCCCTTCAAGCTTCCAAAAAAGGGCCTCATTTACAGTTTTCTTTCTCCATGCTTCATCACGCTCTCCTGCTGTCTCTCTCGCTCTCCTTCTATCACAATCTCTCCCTCCTGCCCACCCCTCCATCCGTCTCTCTCTCTCTCTGCCTAACCCTCTGCGCATCGGGAGCAGACAGTGGCGCTCATTTCACTTGGATTAATCCCCTCTCACTTTCTTAAAGACTTCAATTACTGCCTCCTCTATTTGCGGCTCATCTCTGCTAATGCCTGTATCTCCCTGGCCAGGGCTTATACTCACAAGCATGCAGACGCACACACATAGACGCAGACGGCTTTTCCTTCCACAGCTGACCCAACCCTCTCTGCTTTTTCATGCACACATATGCACACATACGGTATAAACAGGAGCAACGAAAAGGAGGGGATTCTCAATAAACTACGCTGGGACTAAAATGGGTTGGGTGCTGATGAGCAGGGTTGGGGTGATCCGAGGGGGGACTAAATGAGCATAAGCTTTGGCAGACTCAGACATCTCGGCACAAAGAGCGCAGGGCACAAGTCATGTTAAATCTTCTCCCCCTCTTCCAGCTCTAATCTCCTCTCCCTCCTCTCTTTCTCCCCAACCCTGTAAACTCTTCCAATCTCCCTTGTTCTCCTCTCGTTTGCTCTTTTCCCCCCTTCGTCTGACTCACATCCTTGACGACGCGAACCGCGTTTGAAGTCGAGTTCCTCCCGTCTAACTGGCGGTTGCAATTACTGACTCACCAGGGCGCAGGATGCTGTTGTTTTTCCTTTTTACAATGACTAGAAAGAAATGGTTCTCCAAAGTCAGATTGCAGCCACTTCACTCCACTCAGCGAAAACCAGGGGCCTTTGTGTGGGCTTCAATTGGCATCATTACAATAATCATAGGTGAGTGCAGAGGAGACCAGCAAAGAAGAAAGACTCACTACTATTTTCCAATATCTATGTTACCTTTTCTAGCTGTGTTTCTAAATAAAGCTGGAATCCAAGGTAGAGACATATTTTTCTTCACAATAGTGCGAATTAAGGAGTCGAACCAAGAGTCTCAAAACACGAGGACAGGCTTATTTTACATTCAACTTTTGCTCTTTGGCAAACATCTCCTGGCTGTCGATGTGTTGGAAATGGGGGTGTAACACAATGCACATTTTTCCACATATCACCCCTCGCTTGCTGAAGTTGGGTAATTAAGGTAATTCCGGCAAAAATTACACAAACAAAAAAGCAAAAGAGGAAAAATCTTAACTGCAGAAGAGCAGAAAAGAAGACTGGGAGGAGAGAAAGGAGTAAAACTGGAGAAAAGAGGGCAGTCAGGATGCAAGAGGGGAAGAGATATAGACTAGATAGCGAGGTCTCAAGGTTTCTAGCTGGTGAACGATGACGGATGGCAGGCGAGCCGGCGTTCAGCCAGGCGAGCAGGCTGGCTGGCAGACTGGGTGGGTGGCGGGCGAGGAGGTGGGAGAGGGGAGGCCACCCGTCCCTCCTCTGTTGCGCTGTGATCAGGCGTCCCTCAGGGAGCAGTGGCCTCTTTGAGTTATATGTCCCTTTAATAATCCATCTGGGGTGCAGTGCACTCGGCCAGGCCCATAAAGACCTGATTTATTCCCTCTGTGGAAATGAGAGGAGCTGGGCAGAACGCAGGGACTGCTGGCCCTGCTGTCAGGAGATAGAGCTGATGGACGGCCTGCAGCGCCATTGAACACCCACAACCACTCCACCCTCGAGCATGGAGCACCCTCTCCTAGCCCACCCCTACCTCTCCTCATTCTCCGCCCTGGCTCCTCTCATATGGGCTTAATAAGTCTTTTTATGGTCGCTCAGTAGGAGCGGAAATGTACTTCTGTTTCATCCGCCAGCCTGTCTGTTCGCATACTTCCAGTCGTTTAAAACTCTGGCGGTAATTTGCATTTTGCCGCATCATGCTTTAAAGCATCTCCAGGAGCCTGTCCAAACAATTTGGCAATGTGCTGATTGGTGCCACGAACTACTCCATAGTGCTGTGCATTTCATTCGGTTGCAGCACCATTTGTCAGACACCCATTAGTTTTGTCTTCTGAATCCGAAAGTAAGAACAAAATATGGGTATTTTTCGGTGCTGGTTGTTGAATAAAGTAATGGGGTGTCGATCAGAGCAAACTGGGAGGAACTGAATGAAGGAATGGGGGAAAGAAGGGTGCTGGCACAGCAGAAAGGAGCTGCGAGAGTACAGGGAGGAGCAGTGTGTCTGGCAGCCCTGTCTCCTGAAAATTATGTTCCCATACATGTAAATTGCATTCCCAATTACGTTCGGAGGGAAACGTGTTTTTGTCGCAGATTTCGTTTGTCTTTTACGTATCAGAAATATCTTTGTCTCTGCGGACGGCCACAGCGAGTGACGTAGTATAACGAGTGACATGCAGAGCAGATGATGTAGTATATCAAGCGAATTGTGAATGAAAATATGTTGAATAAAAACAGGTATAACAAGGAAGAAAGTGCACTACTGGCGGGCAGGAGGGCAGGTGGATGGGTCCAACAAATAACAGACTTTCTCCGAGGAGATCGGTGTTAGTGTCCTCTGTGAAACGTAGTCATGTCTTGCGTTTTTGTTTTGTTTTTAAGTCATTTTAAGCCAAACCATGATGTTTTCTTTTAATAAATCTATCCAAGTAGTTTTGTTGTGTTTCCATTTACAATGTTAATCACATGTTTAAAACTGTGATCGTAATCCGGGAGGAAATACGTTTCCCTAAAAACGTATTTTGGTTATGCAGTAGTAGTTGTATGGGAACGTAATTTGTGGGAGTCAGGGTTGGTCTGGGACCAGGCATCCCCCAACACTGCTAGACAGATAAAATGCAGCTGTTGCTTATGTCTGAGGAGGCTTTTAGGGGCACCAGAGTGGAAACATTACAACATCACCTGTCTCTGTGAACTTGCAGGGAAGTTTTCTGTTACTGAGAAGCAAAGTGCTGCATGTCAGATGTACCTCAGTGAGTGAAAGGCTTATACCTCTCCTCTTCTTTCTTTATCCTTAAATCTCTTATTTACATTAGAATTTATATCTCTTTATCATGCTAAGCTCAAATTCACACTCCAATGTCACCTTCTATTTCTATCTCGCTGGCTAATCTGCCCAGTTGTTCTTAAAGTCCTCACCCCGGCTGATCACCCCTGATTGCCTTCTTATTTGAGCAGCCTGCCCTCTGTTTCTCTCCCTCCATCGCTTCCTTTCTCTGTTCCTCCTTCCCTCCCGCTCCTCCATGGATCATAACCCTGCTTTAGATAGCTTTCATTTCTGCAGCTCTTCAAAGCTCAAGTCTTAAGCATATGAACTTCTGAAGTGGCTTGAGCTGGCCCCGTATCTTTTCTTCCACTTTGAATGCTAATGCCTAGATTTGAAGTAACTTTGCTCAAAGCAGCTTGCACTCTCTTTGCCACTCTGCGGCTGAATTTGGGACGGTAGCTTATTTGATCCTGCCGGAAGGGAAAAGTCTACAGGCCTCTGCCTCACCCGTTGGAAAGTCAGACTTTGCTGAGGGAACTAAGACAATAAACATGATTTCTGTATAGTTTTTCACCATAGCAGTTTCTTCTGAGTCAGTATCTGCGCACTTCTCTACTCAGTTATACAGTTTTGGCTGCAGCACAGCACAGTTTGTTTAATGTCAAAGTCATTTTCGAGTTTCATTTTTATGTCAAGAGCCCTGCACATTCCAGTTTCATGATTTTTGTAATCTGCACAGCTCTTTTGAAGTTGCAGGTTTTGGTTTGGAAAGAGGAAGAGGAGCTGACTACGGTGAGTTAGATCAGCGGAGCGGAGAGAAATGATGTTTGTCTCCGTTCGGACAATTCACCAGAGACCAGAAATGATCAGACCCATTTCTGTTTCCTCCTCTCCTCTCATCTCTCCTCTGTCCTATCGCCTTCTGTTGCCCACGGCATGTTCATTTCTAATTTGTAATTCAGATTTGCTGGCGTAGCTCAGCGACAGAAAAAGCATTGCGTTATTGGCCGTCAAAGGAATTAGCCTACAACAAAGTCGGCCACCCGCTCACATCTACTCTTTCCCCACTTTTCTGTTGTTAATGATGTTAAATCACCCCACTACCTCTCTCTAACACTCAAATCACCTGCAATTTATGACCTTCAAGTTTCTCATTACTGTTATCTCTTCATCCCACCATCTTTGTCCTTCTATCCTCCCATCTGTCCTTCAACAATTAGACAGAAATTGTCATTACTGACACAAGTAATTTATAGCTTTACATTCTTCAACTTTCGCTCCTATGTATCCCTTACCACTGTCACCACTGTCTCTCCCACCTGTTCTACCTCTCATACCTGTACATCTTCTCTACAGATACATTTTTTTAGATTACCTCACTGTTCAGGCTGTTCTCATACACCGTTCATGGCTATATACTGTACCTATGAAAAGTGACGCACTGTAATTCGCATATCCCATGAAATCAATTGGTATGTAATCCACATAATTGTGAACCAGGAAGTATAAAGAGCAATAAACGCTGTGTGGGAGGAGGTCGGGTTGGATGGGTGGGTTAAAAAACACAGGACTTTCACCCAGGAGGCCCGTGTTGTCAACGTTGATTTATTTGTCACGTAACTTCCGTACTTAAGTTAAGCCACTTCTGGAGTTACTTTAACTCAAACCACAACCTTTTTGTTGCCTAAACCTAACCAAGTTGATCTTTTATTTATTTTTTTATTAAAAGATAAATAGCAGTGTGTGTATCAACTCGCTGTCAGAGAAAAGAGAGCGCAGAAAGCGCAGCTGGTACCCGTGTATCAATACTGTGGAAAATGGGTATTGAAACCGTTGGCGGAATAAATATTACTGATACTGAAATATTCAGTATCGCTATGTATCGATACTTTGATGTTTTTGACATCACTGGCCTAAACCTAACCAAGTTTTTTCCTGTGAAGATGGAACTTTATTTTGAAAATACAGTATGCATGTAAAGAGTGGAAATTGAAACGTGTTGCTGGATATTCGTAGGAAAACTAACAAAAAATGAGGAATAACTTTTCGTAAGATATCATACGAACTGTTGTATGAGGTTAGTGTCTCTGTCTGCTCCCATTCACAACTTGTCCCCTCCAAGGCCTTGTAAGGTCTAAATCTCTGCTTTCCAGCTTGTCTGCTGTGAGTAGTTGTGCGTTAGTGTGATACTGCACGGCCTTGGCACTCAACAACTAAGTGACTGTTGCTGGCTGCAGATATTTAATGTGCAGAAGGAGAAGACTGGGGCAGTGTGTCAGCGGTGGTGAGAGGATGAGCTCTCGGGCAAGGAGACAGAGGAGAAGAGCCTTGTCGCTCGCTCTCTGTCTCTCTTCCAGGCCTGACTGAGGGCTCCGTGCCCCGTCTTCTCCAAGTGGCATTGAGCCATGAAGTTGAGCACTCAGTCCTCAGAGACTCGCCACAGAAGTTGTTTTTTTCTAATAAAAAATAAGTATATCTTAAAGCTGAAATGTTGTTGTTTTCTCCCCCGAAACAGTTAGCGAAAAGACCCCAGCAGCGGTTAGTGTACGTCTCCACTTTCGGCATTAAAGTCACATTTGATCTACAAGGAGGAGTTCTCGAGTGAGGAGGAGGCTTCTTTCCTGTAAACAAGCAATTATACACACTCAGCATGCAGAGTGGGACTGCACTGTCTGTCAATAGCTACTTAAGGCTGTCACAGAAAGTGGATGTAAGAAGTGTCGGCCATAAAGCGTAAATCTCCGGCAGAGAGAGAGAGAGAGAGGGGAAAAAAAAGCTGAGTTTAGCATAAGCTGAAATTAAGCTGGCAATATAGGACATCCAAATATCTCTGGCTCTGGCTGCATCATTAGGCAGAAAGAGCGCCAGGAAGTGCTGCAATGCCACTGTCATGAAGAAGCAGCATATCAACCATATTGTGTCATCCATATTCTGACAATCTGTGCATATGATGGGCAGTAATGGGAAGTGAGAAGGGGGTACGGTATGTATATATGTCGGTGCACATGTGTGCTTCAACATGTATGTCTATTCACGTGTGAATATCTGCCTGCGAGTGCAGTATATGCACATGATTCTGTCATAAAGGGTGGGGGGAGATGATGATGATGCTACTCACCTCCTTGCTCACAAAGCTGTTGGGCCAGAGCATCCTTGAAAAGTATCTGTCCTCGATGTGTTGCTGTGGCTCTGAGAGAAAGATAGAGAGAAAAGAGAAGGAGAAAAAGAGCATTAACGCAAAAAAACACTTAGGAGAAAGTTAACTGATATGTCCTTAATATATGAAGATCAATCCAGCACAGATGGCATCATTTCACACGAAACAAACAGAATGTGTTCAAGCATCCTCCATAAAAGAGGACATTTTCTGAAGTTCATTATGATGTGACTTTGATGTAAAAACAACAAGAAAAACAAGCTTATCTGACGCTACATTTACACATGTGGGATATGATAAATAGACACACACATACACCGTCTTATCACTCATCTCACTGTGTAAGTCAGTAACTGGTGAGCAATGTTGGAGGTCCTGTTACTATGACTGCACAGAGGACAATTGTCATCTTATTATCCGAGTATTGACAGGTATATTTCTTCAACAACGTCATTTTTGTGCTCATATGGTATAAAATAGAGTGTGGGTTATCATATATCTTCCAATATCCTCAGTTCTCTGCTCTAACATACTGCACTCTTGCATGCCAGTGTAAATCTAACTGGATGTTGCGTGCTGAATGTATGGAATGTAATATGAATTTCCTATCCGGTGGCCATGAAATGCATTATTCATTTAAAAATGGAGAGATCTTTTAAAGTCTAAGAGGGTGAAATGGCATGTGCAGTGGGATCTTTTACAGCACAGACACTGAGACATGCTCTACTGTACTGTAGCCGTGCAGAAAGAGATCTGCTCTCATTTGCAATAGCAGAATTATATAGATGCACACTAATGAAGCTGATCTCAAGTACTGAACTGTCATCCCTACCAATTATAATAACAACAACAACCACAATAATACTAATAATAAAAATAATACAGCAGTTGTTATGTATACAGTCTCCAGTCTGTATTTATATAAGGGGTGTAAGAAATTATGGAAAATATCAAGCATCGTGATATTATGTTTTGTGATTCTGTATCGATTCTCAAAAACACTGTGCGATTTTTAATTAAGAGTTTACATCCAAAGATTGTTACAGGACTGTGATAAATGCAAATGCAGATCCCACTGTTCTGATTCAACTCTGATTTATGCATCTGGTAGTGTGTTCCTTATTCTATGAGTTTTCGTAAAAATTAGATTTTAAAAAAATCTCAATATATCGCATGGCTTACAGTATCGCAATACAGCAATATATTGAATCGTAACCCCTGTATCATGATACGTATCTTGCCAATACACAGCCCTCATGAATGTGTATAATGTATATGTAAAAACAGTGGATAATAGTTAGAGAATAAAGTGTGAAAGACATAAAAATATAATCTCATATCTTGGACACAGGGGGAAGGTGGAAAGAGTATGGAAGAAGCTGCAATTTCAGAGAGACCTTGAAATGAGTTATCGGAAAAAAAAAATGAAAAAAAAGTTTTACAGCCCCAGAGCTCCTTCTAGTCGGTGGCAGCAGCAAAATGGGTTGTGTAGTGGCCCCATGAAGGAAAGTTCTGTGCAAGGGGAGACAAAACTACATTTTTTAGATGGCTAGTAAAAGCTGTATTACACCACTCCGACAGTATAACCTGCATTTTCCCCACATAATGCACAGAGGGAAACAATTGGAACGAGATTGAGGTCAAAAACATAAAGAGGATAAATTTCGCAGACATGACGTGTTTCCTCGCTGACTGCTTGCAGTATTGTCCATCAAGGAGAGGAGAGCAGCAGGAGAGCAAAATTCTCATGTCGTAATTTGGCTTTTAGCTATTAATTATGAACATCATCTGTGGCTTGTAAATCTGAGCGGGCTCACACTAAAGGACACACTGACACAGAACTATGTGCGCCACCCACATACAGTGAGAAAGTCCCTTCGAGGAGCACTTTGTGGAAATAAAAGGCCTCATTTCTCAGCCTCTGCCATGTAAGGACACACTTGTGTGCCTCACACTGTTGTCTCAGTGTTCAGGGTGTTCCCAGGATCCAGAAACATTACACAACATTTCCTTTTTATCAAAGTCAAACCAATAAAGTAGAGCTCTGAGTAACGTCTCAGTGATTTCAAATTCACTGTACGTCAAGCTCTATTGAGGCGATCCAGACAGTTATGCCTGTACAGTACTGTATGCGTGTGCTGTGCCACACCCGTTACATGCAGATGAGAGGATTAAAAATAAGCAAAAAATGACACAATATACTGAATCATTCCATTTTGCAGACCTTCTCTTGCTTCGTTCCTCTTTCCTTCTCTAAGGTCCCATGTGGATTTTGCCCCGCACCTATCAACTCTACCCCACCCAGGCCCACCGTGCAGACTCAGGCCTTTTATGGGTGCCAAGGCATTTACACGTTCATCTCAGCTCATGAATAATGAACAGGCCCCTCATCAATTAGTAAAGAGCTCTTGTGGCTTTGCAGGGCTGGGGAGAAAACACACTTAATTACACTCATATTTCAGAATTGGGTGGAAACTAATTTGAGTTTGGTATTTATGAATAAAATATGGCGCGTAACGAAACAGCGGGTGGGAATGTAGGAACAAGGCCCTTAAATATTTACTAAACACAGTCTCAGCTCAAGTTCACTAAACAGATTATGTTAAGTGCCAGGGGACATGGGGCTCTATCAAAGAGCACATTCAACCTAACACACATCTTTTACATACACATCTGTGACAGTAAGAGTTACCAAATGATGCAAATACTCCACAGTAAAGGTCAGTGCAAAAGTATGATCAACAAAATGTACTTAAAGTGTCAAAAGTTAAAGTACTTATTATGCAACAGGATGGCCCCTGTCGAAGTTATATTATTATATAATACATTTTTGGATTCTCATTACTGATGCATGAACGTGTAAGTGACGTTTTAGTGCTGTAGTTGGTTACGACGTACATCATAATTTACATGGAGGCTCCGTACACAAAGTCAAAGTAGAGGGGGAGAAAAAAAGTGATCTCTCAAATACATAATGCAACAATATCAGCTCTTTGTGTCAGATACAAGACAGGCTGACCGAGAGGAAAATAAATCATTCACTGTTACTTTAACTTGTTTACCGATTTGGTGTTCTCTCTTCCAGATAATCCAGCCGTGTAACTATCTATTCATGAAATTAAATTGCACACTTTAGGATCCTCCTTACCCCGGGAATATGCACAAACATTAATGGTTTGTGATAGTGGCATTTAACAATGTAACGGGACATGTAACAGAAATAATCCTGGCCAGTCGTACTGTAAGCCAGAACAGCGCATCGCCTATTGCAAATAAATAGAATATATTCCAACGATGTAATCTATGAAATCAAACTTCAGGATATTCTCTTACGAATGATTAAAATCAGAGTGACAAAAAATTATTTATTAAAAAGGCATATGGAAAAGTAGTCGATTAGGCTGCTGCAGAAGTAAAGAAGATATATCGTTATTATATCGGTCTTTGAAAATCCACTATCGGTTTCCCTCTAAAATCTAAAATCTTAATTTGAAAAGCAACTGATAAATGTAGTGGAGTAAAAAGAATCCTCAAGAAAAAGTACAACGACAAAAGTACAGTATTTCAGTGAATGCACTTTGTTACATTATATCACTACGATGTGAAAGCTGTGTCGTGTTTTTGACGGAGGTCTTTTTAAAATGCATTTATGCAGAAATGTCTTTGAAACTTCCAGAAGCACTTGTCTGTTTCTAATGATGTTGTTTTCTTTCTCTCCAATAAATACAAAGGCATCTACTAAACAATGACAGAAGAGATCAATTCAGTGGGGAAGAGTCTTTTTCCTTTAAAAGTGTGTGTTTGAGTGGTCTGTGTGACTTAATAACGTGTATGTCATTAAAGCAGTAGCCAGGAGAGGGCATTTAGTCTGAGCCGGAGAGTGTGTGATCGGCGCAGCGCGACGCCAGCGTCTGTCCTGCCGTCACACTCCGGCGGTTCCTCAGCGTGTGTCTCTCATTACCGTCTCCAGTCTGGGAGCCACACACACACACACACACACACACATGAAGAACAGCACTGATACACACAAAACATTTATTGAACATCTAAATGTTAATTTGACTTTCTTTGGGGGGAAAAAAGCAATTAAGGGCCTAAACGTGTTGACAATTTTTTTCTCTTCTCTCCTCTACTCTGATTCAAACGAGGCATCATTCATCTTGTGAAAATAAGTGTCATCCTCTCCCCTCTCATTAGTCTGGAGGAGCAAATCTAAGAGATGGGAAGGAGAGAGGGATCGAGGAAGATGAAGGGAAAGAGGAGGATTGAGTGAGAAATATGGATAAATGGAGGGGGGTTGGGATTTGGTCAGTGGAGATAGAGATGGGGGTTAGATGGCCTTGTCTTTCAAAGTCCACAATCTGCTGTCAAATAGCGAGGCATACGAGTAAAGGCAGAGATCCAGTCCACACACACACACACCCACACACACACAAACACACACACACTCCAAGCCACATAGCTTTAACATGTATGCAGATGGACAGGCTGTCACTCAAAGAGCTCCCAAAAGGGCCTGGAGTGGGTAATTACCAAGCATGTCTTCCATGTTAGATTACATGTTGCTGTCGGCCATAAGTATCCCTCAGGAGCCAGCTTGACAGCTCCCTGCTAACCACACACACACACACACACACACACACACACACACACACAGCGGGGAACACTGACGGCAGATTTACCCTAAAGCCATATACATGCAGTTAAATATAGCGACTGCTATCTTAAAGACATGAATATGCACTGAATACTGACCACACAAACAAACGTTTGTAACAGTTTTTGCTAGGGCTGTCAATTTGTTTTAAAATATTTAATCACTATCAATCACATGATTAACCATAGTTAATCATGAATCGCAAATTAATCGCACATTTTTTTTATCTGTTTAAAATGTACCTTAAAGGGAGATTTGTCAAGTATTTAATACTCTTATCAACATGGGAGTGTACAATATGCTTGCTTTATGCGAATATATGTATATATTTATTATTGGAAATTAATTAAGAACACAAAACAATGACAAATATTGTCCAGAAACCCTCTCAGGTACCTCACTGGATTCTTTAGGTTTTTAGTTTCATATGATGACAGTATCCTCCTCTAGCTTTTGAGCTATAGAGTGCGGTCTAGACACAAATTGAATTGAATCTAGCTTTAAAACTGAGCCTGCTATAACCTCTGAAAGAAACAAATAGCGGTCGGGTTAAATCGCAAGTTGCGTTAATGTGTTAAAGAAATTAGTGGCGTTAAAATGAATTTGCGTTAACACGCCATTACCGTGTTAACTTTGACAGCCCTAGTTTTTACACACATTGAAAAAAATGTTTTTCTCTCTCCACACAAACTATTACATCCGAGGGTGGAGAACAAACACTTTGCCTCCTCGTTCGCCTCAAATCCCAATTAAAAGCCAATTTTCTCTCCCAGCTCACTGGGCTTGTTGGTAATCATGATTAATATGAGGAGTTTCAGTGGGGTGCAGTTCCAGTCGCCAGCGCTGATTTGGTGCATTTGGACCTGGCTCTTAAAATAATACACCCTAATTGGTTGATTTATCTTCTACGTTGAGGACCAGCTGTGGTTATGGCACAGCAATCAGGGACAACGGGTAAAAGAATGGAGAGAGAAGGGAAGACAGGACAATGAGAGAGGCAGACTATGAGGGAAAACAAGAATCCACTGTTTCTCCAGAGAATCACTAAAACAGCTTTGAGGGAATGTAAAGTAGTTTCTTGATTTCAACCCAGCCTTGATATTTTCATACCAATCAGAGTCTGAGAAGTTGTGACTGGCTTCGTGGAATCACATTACTTCGCCCCCTCCCTGCCCCCCCTTCCACTCCTCCCTCTGCCCCTAAATTAATTAATTGAAAAAGGCTCTTGGAGAACATGCAAATTTAATGAAGCTCCACAGAGGAGGGATTTGGGAGTTGTTTGGCAAATTACCTGCTTGTTAGCACAGGGTCGTAGAGAGTTACGGCTCTGAATACAGCCAGAAGAAGCGCAGTTACTGCTCAGTATACAGCCAGGAGAAGAGCAATTGACCTTGACTACTGTTAGCGAGTAATAATTAGGGGGATTAGGAAAACAACAGCAGTTAGGAGTAAATATGTGAGGAAGAAAAAAAAAAAGAGCTGGTTCTGAAAAAGCTGTTGATTTTCTGTCTTCAAGAACGACTTCAAAAAATTGATATCTAAGAAAATCAGCATTTTAAAAACCTTCATCCCTTTCCCAGTGAGGGTCAGACTAGGACAAGAGGGGGAGAAAGACAAGAATCCATATTGACACAGAGTCAACAACAGAGAGAGGAATCCTCGCAACAAGTCATGTCTGTAATTTATCTTGTCAGTCACATCCAAGCACATTTGCAGGAACAGACAGCGCAGAATGTGAACCAATCATTTCTCACAAAATACATCTGGAGCAACAGACCCCCGTCTCCCCTGAGCATGGTTCATTTTGCTGCATTTATAATCAAGCTCAACGCTCTATTTCATCTAAAATTGATAAGGAGGTCAACGTCCCAGCAGGTGGGACGGTGACCTCCTGATGAGACGGTGTGATGTTGGCGCAACACAGATGTGATGTGAGCAATTTGTGGCAGTATTGATCAGAGCACTGCTGTGTTCTATGCATGCACATGTGTGTGTCTCTGTGTACACGGGTATATGTGTATAATTACAGGGGTCATGGACCGTCCCTTGGGAAATAAGACAAGGATGCAGAGACCTTTTGGGTAAACAGCAACAGGAGTCCAGATGAGGAGCGCATAGGGTTGACTCTAAAAGTTTGATTCACTGTTAAATTCAGAAAAACAGACACGTTTAAAAGTTTAAGGTAAAAAAAAAAGGGGGCAATATGAGAGATATAAGAGTTGCTGTCTTATATGTGAATGTGTGATGGATGAAAATTGGAATTATATGGGCGGACTATGTCTGATTTGCAGCTCTGGTCGGTTTGCGGAGAAAAAAAGTGGATCGGATTTATGTGCTCTGTCATGCTTCACATTTCTCTCCCATATTTCTATATCTACGATGCCAGAATGGGATTACCTTGAACCAATCACTCATGCTCCCTGGCCCAGTGTCTCCAGTGAATCTGTCACACAGCCACAGGCTACTATGGCACTTTAATGATGAGCCGAGCTCATTAACCAGTGATTTTATGTTAAAACAGACGGAGAGATTGACTTGAATAGTAGGAAATCAATGGAGGAGGCTAATACCAGGAGAAATTAGGTGCTGGGTGGGATAGGTCATCTGTCAGCCTGATGTCTGATCTCTGACCTTTGACCTCTGATTAATATAACAAGCTGTCTATCATCCTGCTCGTCGGAATCACCAGACTGGATGAGATTAAGGACACATTATTGTCATAAAATGGAAATTTAAATTGATCATTTTATTCATTCATTCATTCATTCATTATCTGTAACCGCTTATCCTATTCAGAGTCACAGGGGGGCTGGAGCCGATCCCAGCTTGACATTGGACAGGTCACCAGACTATCACAGGGCTGACACATAGAGACAGACAACCATTCACGCTCACATTCATACTTACGGGCAATTTAGAGTCAACAATTAACCTAACCTGCATGTCTTTGGACTGTGGGAGGAAGCCGGAGCACCCGGAGAAAACCCACGCTAACACGGGGAGAACATGAGAACTCCACACAGAAGGATGACAGTGCTAACCATCGCACCACCGTGCAGCCTTATTTAAGATTGAAGTTTCATGTTTCCAAAAGGGACACATGCACCTGAAGATTTTGCGAGAGTATAAACATTTACTGTCTGACTTTTTAGCAGCACGAATGACAGCTGCCTGCTACGGCCATCGTTATTAAAGCACATAGAGGCTCAGAGCGATGCCTTTTCTACAAAAGCAGCCAAACCACACTGCATTCACATGCAGCAGCGGACTGTAGTAAACCACATACTATGCAACACCGTGGCGTGTGTTGCACAAAAACTTGCTCACACAGACCTGCCTTCTTTGAACAGATGACAGCATCAGCAACACGACAACAGCTTGGCATAATTACAGCACAGGAACCATTCCTTTTCAATTACAGCTAACAAGACAAGAGGGTGTTTGAGTGCCCATCTGCCCTTCCTCACTCGATTTCTCCTCCTATAACTGCTCCTACAAGTGCCTTCAATCTGTCTAGGGCTTTGAACCGCAGCAGAGATGTAGAAAATGAACACATTGTAATAGTAGTAGTAGTAAATAAGTGTTTGCAAACAAATGCATATAAACACACACATACGCAGCACGCAGTGACATAAAGGAACAGTGTGCCATTAGATACGCAGACATCCGTCTCCTCAGGGGAACACTTTGGAAAAGAGGGCTCACATGGAGTAATTAAAGCAATCTCCAACCAGGAAACTGTCTGAGTCCCACAGGGAGACAGTACCAAACACTACAGCTCAAAAACACATCTCACACACACATACCAACACACAAGGATATGAAGGCTGCATGTGTGCATACAGCATCCACATGCATCCATGTAGCACCCATACACAAGCAAGAGTTATGCACAGTGCTAAGAGAGCTTTAAGAGAGTTTCTGCTGTTACATATAAAACCCCATACACACACACACACACACACACACACACCACACCGACCGCCTCGAGGCTGTAAGTGAAGCAGAATAAAGGCAAAGAAAGGACGAGACACACCAGTGCATCTTTGCGTTCGCCAGAGGAAGCTATTAACCATTCTCACCTCTGCTAAGTGCAGCAAAGCATTCACTACATTATGTAGTGGTGTGGACTGTCATGTCTGAGCAACAAGAATAAAAAGTAGGGCACAACTGTGTTTTATGCAATCATTAAAGCGTGAGTTTGTTTGCATTTTGTGTGTAAAAAAAAAAGGTTTGCTCCCGGCTAACAGTATAGCTTCACTATGATAGTTGTATTTATAACTTCTGAAAGTGTGTCGTATTAAGGCTGCAACTAATGGTCAGTTTTATTACAAGTAAATCTATTGGTTATTTTATTTTATTAATTAATTACTAAAGGATAACTTTGGTGTTTTTCAACCTTAACCCTATTTTCCCATGTTTTTGTGCCTAAGATTACATTAAGTACAGTAATGATGGAGAACGCTGCAGCCGCCAGCCGTTAACAAGCTGTAATGTAATCGTTTTTGTTGCAACCTGGCTCTGTCAGTTTACGTCCACTAAAAGTGTTTTTGTCACTCACATTGTTATCATAAGTGTCTGACAACATCATGGAAAGGACCCTACAAAGAAATTAAATATCTTCTCTCCTGTGACTTGTTACCGAAAGAGACAATGGTGGAAACGTGAGTGAGAGTGGAGAGAGGAGTGCCACGGGACACCAAAGTTTGTAGTGTTGGAGTACAGGAAGCATGGCTTAGTGTTATCTAAAATATATTCAGTGTCATGGCTGAATATTTGGATGATTTAGACAATGTGGAGGCAACGCGAGATTTCAGAGCGAAGCTTCTCTGAGAGAGACACGATAACAAACAGACCAGTTCAAGCGAAAGGTAAGAATAGGGTTTTATTTCTCTGTAGGTCCTTTTCTATAATGCTGTCACACACTTATAATAACAATCTGAGCCTGTCAGTGGCAAAAACAAGCACTTTTAGTGGGCATAAACTGATGGTACCAGGTTGCCCCAAATGATTACATTACAGCCTGTTTAGCGGCTGGCGGTTACAGTGGTCTCCCTCAATACTGGATCAGTTTCAGAAAGTGTTGTTCCCATTAGTCACTTTGACACAAAAACATGGGAGAATAGAGTCCAGGTTGAAAAATACAAAAGTTATCCTTTAAGTCTGTAAAGTGTAAAACAATATAAATAAAATTGCCCATTACAATCCCTGATCCAAAAGTAACATATTCATATTGTTTTATATACATTTTTTTTGTGATATGAAACAACAAAGCAGCTTGTTCTTGTATCTAAGAAGCTGGAATCAGTAAATGTTTGTTTGCATTTTTGCTCGATAAAGGACTGAAATAATCAATCAATTACAAAACTGTTGCTGATTAATTTTCTGTTGATCCACTACTTTGTGATTGGTGTTTACTTATGGATGTATGTGTATGTGTCCTGTTCCTGTTCCTCCTCCTCCTCCTCCTCCTCCTACTCCTTCACTCCTCTCCTCCTTCTCCTCCTCTCTTCTTCTCCTTCTCCTCCTCTCCTCCCCTCTTCCAAGGCCTCCCCTCTTTCTTTAGGTGGCAATTTACAGCCACCCAGAAAATGAGTTCTTCTGGATGCCCACGTCACTGCACTTCATCACACTCCTGCCGCTAGTGATCTGTTACCAGGAACACTCCCACAATATCGCCCATAAAACTGCTCACAGGCCCCATATTAATGCAGTGGTGGACCAGCTCCAGCCGTGTGAAGGACATGGGATGTCTGTGCCTTTAATTTAAACACTCATGGACACTGCCTGTGGTCCTTGTATCAATCAGGGCAGGAGTATGGGCAAGGGCAGGACTCTTATTATTTATATTTTGTACGGTCAAGATGATGTTTCATCCATATGTTTTATTACCTTGTTTAACTTTTAAAGTGATTTGCTATATAGTACAGTAAATGCTATAAAACTGCACTTCTTGGGTGAGTTCTTGGGATGCACTGATTTATCGGCCGAACATCGGCTGCATTGTAGTCCCGCAGACCCGCCGTGGGTCTGTCCAGCCTGAACAGCTGAAGCAGTGAGGCCCGAGGCTGCACCAGCAGAGCGGAGCTCTTCATCCGCTCCCCAGCGGCGTTCTGCTGCTACTAGTCCACTAGTTAATCGATTGCGGAAGGCGTCGTTCTCTCGAACGGATGAAAAATGCTAAAATGGGTCACAAAATATACTTAGGCACCCGCTAATATACGGGCGACCCGCCCAAGTAAAGTCTCTGTGTGGGAAAACACTGGTTATGTTTCTAATCACTTTATACATTTCATTTGTTTAAAAAAATATATATTTTAGTTGGGCTATGTAAGTATTGAATCATTATTCTCATTCTCATTATTATTTGAAAAATAAAGGAATATGTTTAATGTGAAAAAAGATGATATTAAAGGTTGTTTGATTGAATTTGTATGATTGAATTTGTGCTCATTCAAAGATAATACTGAAATGCTGAATGACTTTAAAACAGCTCAGTTATTTATTTATTTTTATAATGAAGATGTCTTTGTTTCCCTGGCACAAAAGGGGAATAAATAACAGCAAAAACAAAATTAACAAAAACATCGGCATCGGCCAAATTGTTATTTTTAAACATTGTATCGGTCTCGGGCAAGAATTTTGCAATCGGTGCATCCCTTGTGAGTTCATTTATAAAAAACAAAACAAGAAGAAAATATGACGGAACGAAATTGACAGTCGTCCGATCACATCTCGACCTCAACAGTAATACTACTGACAATTCAGTGCTGGAAAAAAATTATATGGCACCTAAGGTGGCCCAGGCTTTGGTCACAAAAGCCTCGCCTGTTGAATTCCTCCCAGCGTCACGTCACTGAACCCAGGGAGGGCAGCTCTGGAGACGAGGATATACTGGTGGAGATGGGAGCTGTGAACTGAAACAGGGTGCAGTAAGAGTGTGTGTGTGTGTTTGCGTGTGTGTGAAAGGAGCAGTCTCCAGCCAGCTGGAGTGTGACTGGCTGACTTTGATAAGGTCAGCCGCAGGGGCCCCTATTGTCATACAGTCGTGGCCCCCTGCCAGCCACACTGTCATCAGCGCTGGCACACTGCTGCTCCGTGGTTTACACTCACACGCAAACACACAGCGCATGCATGGACAGCACACAAATACTGAGGAAACACACAATCCTCGTAAGCTGACACACGCTCAACAGTAAATGTGTTTGCTGGCAGACAAAAAAAGCCAGTAAATCTGTTTGGCTCCGTGGATATTGTCTAAATGGCAGCTCCACTTCAGCAAATTCCCCAGCTGAATGCTTTTCTGTCAGTCTGTCCATAACAGTCTCTGTCTCATAGTCTATTGTGTCCCTCTAGGAATTCATTGAGTGATTTTTGTGGGTACTGCCAAAATGTTTAATTTAGTTGTGGTTGCTATGAAACATTGATGTGCAATTTGCAATGTCTTTCAAGTTTTGAAAGACGATGACTGGTAATAAAAAAGAGAGAAAAAAAGAAGGGATTAGTTTGCAGCTTGATTTGACTATCTAAGCATTACAGTTATATGATGATAATAATGATGTTTTCATTTTAAAAACACATTTGGCTGTCCTTGATGTAAAAGTGTGAGAATTGCCCTAGTCTAATGTATTAATATTACAACATCTGTGGGTGAATTTGTCAAAGATCTTTGTAATGTGGTGCTGTACTGCTGTGAATTTGCATGGGGCAGAGTTACTGGTGTCCTCCCTTTTCCTCTACGCTTCTCCAGCAACAGCTGCTAATTGCATTTTGAGTGATTATCAGCATGAGGCTGTAAATCACCAGCCAAAGAACTAGAGGGAAAGAGAGTTAGAGGATGTTTCCAACAGATAGAGATGGAGAAAATGATGAAGAGCAAGACATAACAGAGGACGGGGGAATGAAAATGAGAAAAGGAAAAGACCAAGGTTGTTCTCAAATGTATGAAGCGAGTTGTTTTCCTACTTGGACCAATCAACCAACATGTAGGCTTCAGGGAAACATAGCGAGTCGAGCCCCAGTTATACTTTCCGCACGGACATGAGCTGACACAGAATTGTGACGAGGAACCAATCGGATCTTTTATACTCCTTGAGAGTTTCTCCTCGCGGCAAACGGATATTCTCCCATACTGCAGGGGGCTGTGTATCGAAAACTCACATTTACAGCATGGTTTCAGCATGGTTTCCACCCATTTGCGTTCTCATAGTTCAAAAATGTCAAATGTGCAGGAACAGGCGAAAACCGACCGCAAAGGGGCGTGTCTGTCTAATGATGTGATGTCTCTTTGGCCGTGCAGACACTCACAACCCCCGCGGATGTGTCAAGCATAAATAAGGCACAACATTTATACAACCAGACAGAAAGAAAGCTACATCACCTGTGCAGGTATCAACTGGTTACTGCCCCAGAGTGTGTTGCAGTGGGCTACAAATCCCAATTAAGACCCTAATAGAAGCCATTGCTCTTTACTAATGCTTATGTGTAATGTCACAGAAGAAGATCGTCATGTGAACCAGAGTTTGTCATTATCACACCCATCCTCAGGGGATGGGTGGATCTGTTCAACCACTCAAATATTTTCCAACTAGAAGAGGGACCGAGCCCAGTGAATGAGAGGATGGGGATATTTCCGTTAATACACACACACACATTCACACCTGCCACTGCACAGGCCATGTCAAGCAAGGTATTGAGGATATTACCACACACACACACATGCTATCTCTGTCCCCAGTTTAACCTCTTTCCAGTCATCATGGATGGCCTTTTCACATCCTTTCTGTGACAAGAGAAAACACCGCCCATGATGTCAGCTGATAAGCCTCACTCAGGCTTACTGGGTCAATATGGAGCCACACAACATCAACGGATATTATTGTTACAGTTTACGACTTCCATGTCTGGCAGCTGTAAAGGTCGTCATCAGCATCACAACTTCTCGTCTGTCTTATTGTCTCACAGCCGTTCTCTTTTACACACACTACTGTAATGCCTATTCGTGGCGTGGCCGTGTGGAGTGCGTGCCCGTTTGGAATGGGCTGAATGAATGGCTACTGGTATTGCTTCTAGTGGTAATGTTAGCATATCCAGCATTAAAAATGAACTGCAGTCAATGAGCTCATGTTCTGTGGTCCGATGCGGACGGCATGCTCGACTCAGTCCGCAGAGCCCGGCAGCCCCACCCCCGCTGCTGCACAGAGCGTTATCGTTTGTTTATTCAAAGTTATTAACATTGAACGTGTCGCGTGTCCAAATTGCAGCAACTTCGACACTGCACGTCCTTGGGTCTCCAGCAATAAACCTGCCAAGTGTGAAGTAGAGCAGATGAGATATGCGAAGGACAGGGATTGCTGCTTGCAGCCTCGTCGAGAACAGCTCATCGCTCGTTGACTCCAGGGATGTGAAGAAGAGTTTGTTTGTAACATTAGTATATCCAGCATCCAGCAGCAAAAGTGACCTGCAGTCAATAAACCGCAGCCTGTAAAGGCCCGCCAAGTGTGAAGTAGATTGGATGAATGGTTCTCGAGATATGCGAAGGACATACACACATACCCACATACGGACAGACAGATATACTTTGCTTTACAGTTAGATACACTCACACATGACTTACAGGAAGTTGACGCAGCCGGTGCCGGGTGGTGGGGCGATCCAGACGAAGCTGAAGCTGGTGGAGGGCTGGTGGCTGACATGGGAAGCGACCACACTGCAAACAAACTGGGTTCCACCAAACTGCCGCTCTGGCATCACACCTGGAGGAGGGAGGAGAAGAGAGGACCAAAAAGAAAGTTACCTGGCGCAGCCTGGATTTGAAATGTTATGTGTGATCCAATCATTTAATTAGTGCCAAACATTTTCCAAAGCCTACCAGTCTTTTAGATTTTTCTCTGACTTCCAAGTAGCAGCTGGTTTCCATTTATTTTACTACAGTATTAAAATCAACTAGCAAAGACATAAAACCCGTATTATACAGGTTAGAGTCATTTATCACAGTACATGAACATGTCATGTCTGCTTTTATCTTTATAAAAGTTACATTATCACCGTGTGCTAAGCCCATTTATAAGATAGTGTTTTTATAGTCTGCCAGTGGTGTGCCTTCATAAAAACCATTGTCAGAAAGCCACACCCAAAGACAAACAATTAATAAAACATGGATGTGTTGTAAATGATTATATTTAATTTATGGTCTCTTGAACTAAAAACACACTGCTTTTTGGTTGCCAACTCTCACCGGTTTCCAAACAGCAGCAGACTTTAAAAATGTATCCACTACATTGCTGCAAACTCATAGAAGTACTTTCACAAAAATAAAACACACAACAATAATGATGTTCGCTGTGATGGATTACCAAGTCTGTTCAGGTTGGTTTATACAGTAATGAAATGAAAAGTCACATTAGAATAAAAAATGGTATTCTGTGCACGATGATTTGCAGCGTAGTCAAACCTATAGGCATGTATGCAATTAAAATACTGCAATAATATTTGGTAAGACAGAGTGCACGAAAAGTGCAAAGCATTATAAAGCACTTCTTAGAGACAAATCAGCATAAGTGTGAAACTAATGCATAAGGTGACTGGCCAGAGAGCCTCAAGGGCCTACCCAAAGTCTTGAGTTTTGCACATATCCACCTTATCCCATCCTTCCTTCTTTCCATTTGCTTTTCATTTCTTCCCTCGTTTGATCTCACGCCATTTTACTGATATTTTTTCCATCCACTGGCATCCTTCAGTTTTATTTTTCTTCTTCATTGCTTCCTGCCTCACACTCACTTCTCATCCACCGTCTCTCCTTTGCTCTTTTTTTCCTCTCTACTTCTCTCCTTTCATCATTTATTTTTTTCTCAACCCTCTCCTTCTTTTTTTCTCCCCTCCCTGTGAGCTGACACTACATAACGGTGCTCTTATTAATGAGGGTCCGTGTCCGGCTATGATTGCACCGATGGAATGACATCATGTCACACAATCTTTCCTTCATATCACAGAGGGCAAGGGCAGGACGCCGCCGGACTCATCAATCACTGTGCAGTTATACAGAACACTTTAATAATTTACTGTAACCAAACGGCTTTGTAGCGTCGGCGAAGAGGCGTCTGTAACCAAACTATCACGAATGCAAACACAACTCCAGACAAGTGTGCATCTCCCAGACAGATAATCTGGGCATTTGTGATAGTTTTACAACAAAAGTCAACATAGTGTGTGGTCCAGTGCTCACGGAGCAAACACATTCAGACACTTTAAAAATGTATGTGATGTCCCATCTGTGTACAATATGAAGATGTGCTCTGAGCTGCAGCGCTCTGGTGGCTGGTCTCTGCTCTTTATAACCTGCAAACACAATCCTCTCCTCACCCTTCCTCTCCCCTCCTCTCCTCAATCATAACTCGGCTCACTAAAAACATAATCAGCAATGATTAATAACATCGGAGTTAATATCCCCTGAATCAATGTGCAAATCAATATGTAAAGATCGTGTCTGCGTGGGTGGTTCAAAACTAATTATTTAAAGAGAAATAATTCCGCCCATCTCTGACAGTAATAAATTTGACCTCACAGATTGCATCCATAAATACACACAATGTCGACAGCGCCGTAAATGTTTCTGTTTAACTCGGCCAGATGTTTGTGTGTATTTGCGTGTGTGCTCGTTTGTATGAAATTTATGTTGATGTGTGTGTGTGTGTGTGTGTACGTGTGTGTGCCTCGGTACAAACAAACTCATTGCTGTCGGATGAAAAACTAAGAAAAACAAGCTTGTTTTTAAATCGAGCACCGTGCATCTATTTGTTCACCCTGTGGGGTTTTCAAAGGTTTTCTTGTAAATGTTCTCATCATGTAGAGAAACTCCTTAACTAGACTTCAAACTGAATAATCATCAAAGCTTCGTGATTTAAAAGGTTTTACATGACAACGGCGTATTGTGCCATTATGTGTGAGGGCATGCAGCGTGTGGTGTGTCAGATTTACGAGATGTCGAGCGAAGCCGCCTTTTACATTGCTAAGGAGCTGCTGGTGTGTAATAACAGACTGAGATGTAATCACCCACTAATAGTACTGCTGTTCTCCAATCACCTCTCGGCTGCAACCTCTCCGTGTAATGACCACGATTTACTCTTAAGCAAACACACACACACACACACACACACACACACACAATCACATGGGAACACACATATAAACACACATAACTGTCTTGGGTTATTGCAATGTTGTTTGCCTGAGCAAGATCTCCTCAGCACCCTATCTTTACCGGCGACACACGGAAAAGCAGAAATTGCTTCTGTGCTGTTCTTACGTAGCACTCAGGCAAGCATGCATTGACATACCCGTACATCATTCTCTCTTTTTAACCCCCTCTGACACAAAAGAGCACCATTTCCAGGACAATTTCCTCGCTGTTATGTGCCACGTATTTACCGCCGCAACCAAGGCCGTCAAGTCAACAGTTTTGGCACTAAATGTCCAATTTTGTGGCAGGAGAAGAGAAGGGGAAGCGCTGTGAGTCTTTCTCGCCACATTGCCGTGGTGCAATTTGAGAATCCCTGCAGATGTGCATAATACAAGCTTAGCTCTCGTGGCAGTGGAAACACTATCTGGAAAGCTGCAAAGACAAACAGAGAGAAAGTGTGGTGATGGCGTTGAGCAGCAGAAGGAGACAGCACACGGGCTGTGGACAGAAGGACAGAAACAATGAATCACTCATTCAAAAAGGAATACAGCGCTGTCACTCATCATTGAGTTTAAGAAAAAGGTGGGCAGGGCACCAACAACAACTTAAGTGTTGGACAGAGTGTTTTTTTATTTACAGTGATGACAAACTCTTGCAATACTAATTAATTTACCACAAGCTACTGTAACTTTAATAGGAAAATGAACTAATACTGGATGTGAAGGGAAAACAAACACTGAAAAATGAGCATAACATTGCGAGAAAATTAGGAAAATAAAGAAAATAGCAGCAGACAAAGAGAGAAAGGTAGAGAGAGGGAGGAACTGAGGATATGGCTAAAGAGAAGCAGAGAGCAGTTGGGCTAGGGTGAAGATGAAAAGGCAGACTGATGCACTCCAGGACACAGCAGCGCTGGGAATCGACACCGCTCACAGAATTTCTATTCCCACTTGAAAAATACACTCAGGCGTAAAAATGCAAATAACGAAACTAGTCCCTTTCATGTCCGGGTGTGGAGAGAGAGAGAGAGAGAGAGAGAGAGAGAGAGAGAGAGAGAGAGAGAGAGAGAAAATCACTATTATTCAACGAGATCCAAATCCCAAATGTTCCAGTAAAGCAACAAGCTGTAGTGAACCTGGACAGAAGAAACAGAGAACTCTAACATTCCTGGCTCGGTCCGGGGAGATGAGCAGAGAAATATAAAGACAGGCTCTTTCGTCAGTGTGAAATGAAAATATACGTATAACAAAGGCCTTCCTCCGTCCTTATATGCCGGGGTCACGCCGACTTTAAAAACTGTTCATTGATTTCTTCTTCCCTCAGTTGACCTGTGAGTTCATTTTTATGATATCTCTATATCAATATTATATTGATATCGTGATATGAAACTAGATAACATCTTAGATTTTGGATATCGAAATATCGTATAATGGCATAAGTGTTGTCATTTCCTGGTTTTACAGGCTGCATTACAGTAAAGTGATGTAGTTTTCTGAACTTACCAGACTCTTCTAGCTGTTCTATTATTTGCTTTTACCCACTTAGTCATTATATAATGGGATTTTTTTATCAAAAATCCCATTGTATAAATATTTTGTAAAAGCACCAATAGTCAACTCTACAATATCGTCATTGAGGTATTTGGTCAAAAATATTATAAAATTTGATTTTCTCTGAATATATTGCGATTTATTACCTTTTTTCAACTGCAAATTATGTAGTTTGTCAACATCTGTTTTATCTAATAAGATACAGTTTCACTCTGTTTATCTCAGAGTTTTCATTCACATATATTGAGGTCAGAGGTCAAGGGACCCCTTTAAAAATGGTTATGCCAGTTTTTCCTCGCCAAAATTTAGTGTAACTTTGCAGCGTTATTTAGCAGTCTTCCCGAAAAGCTAATGAGACATGGTTTCCTAGTGTTGCAGTAGTCAGTGTTACCGGTGTTACACGGTGGTCGGGCACACACCAATTATATTACGTACCCACCGCCCCCACCGTTGTTTTGCTTTTTTTACAGAAATAAAACCCATTTGGTTCATTTTGGCGTATCAGCGCCGTGTTATCAATACAAAGTCGGACGACGGACGCTACGAACTGACAGTGAATGCATCTGCTCCATACGAGTCTCAGCTCAGAGTAGCAGGTGCCATATTTCACACACACACACACACACACAGGACGAGAGAGAGTTGACAAGCGCCTATTTGGCAATATTTCAAATTTAAACCCAACGCTATAAGGGCACCCTAACGTTACTGAGGCAATCGCCGTGCGGAGGACGGAGCGGTCAAAGCTGGTGTGCGCTGCGGAGCAGCGTAGGGTGGAAACCTGTGGCCCCGCAGCGAAAGCATGACCAGAGAGGCCAGACACACAGCCAACCGACGTTAAAGATCAAAGTAAGCGCGCTACACATATTGACCGTCATCTTTTCTTGTAAAATATTACTGGTGTAATCGGTAACACCGGTGTTGTTACGAGTTTATTAACCAGTGGGAAAATTTCTTCACCGTCACATCCCTGTTTCATATGATACCAGGATCTTCACTCTAGCTTTAAGACTGAGCCCACTTCAACCTCTGAAAGACAGAATAGCGGCCGGATTGTTAAGGGGTAGTTTAAATAATAAAAGATTGACACTTGACGTCAGTGTATCGATACAATATTGCCACACAAAATATTGTGATACTATGCTGTATCGATTTTTTCCCCCACCCCTAGTGACAAATCTTATCTTTGCTTTAAGGGCTTGTTTTCTTTTCTGTTTTGTGCTTTGTTCATCTCCTCTTTTCTCATTCTTTCTCTAATCACAGTACTCGATGCAGTCGTGTCAAAACACACAGTAATTGGGTGATTGATAGGAAGAGCTTGCTTCATTTTGCCGTTCAACCTCTTTCCGCAAAATGAAAGAAACATTTAAAAACGTTTAGTTTTTAGTGGGCGCATTTTACGCTTCATCAACTCTGATTGTTTGTTCTCCACATTTGGACTCGTTAGCAAACAATCAGCCGCACGCAGAACTCACCTAATGAGCTGACAATGACACAAGCCGTAGCCGCGGTACAAATACCACCGGTGATGCTTTCATGCTGCACGTTAGATAAGTATCAGCAAAGGCCACTTCTAATTCAATAAGCAGCCACGGGGGGATCTTAGAGGACTGTTGCAACCACACATCCACAGTCAAATGCACACATGCATATATGCACGCTCGCAGTTCTTTCACATGCAGATTGGGCACTTATGAGCTGTCAGCAGTGATTAATGGCGAGGGAAGATGACCTGCTAACTCCCACGGTGTGACTGGGCAGAGCATGTTTCATAAATATAAACCCCCACACACATATGCATGCACACACACATGCATATACATGCACTCATGGGCATGCCCACACACAAACTCTCAGACACAGGAAATGGGTGTGTCAGGATTTTAAGGGTCATATGTTAGTTGTAGGGCTGTCACCCCGACATCAATCTCTGCTGGTAATTGTAGTGAATATTTTAAGCGTCCCATAAAAAAGGAAGTGGGAAGTTGTCGCCTCTTATGTATTCATATTCAGTCCACCCATGTCTCTTCAGTAACAAAGACTTCTCCACATTTTTCCCCTCCGTCTGGTTTCTCTTCTTTTTAATATGTAAACACTTCAGTTCACATCTGTCTGCGTCCTCTTTAACATCTCTCTGTTTGGACACAGTGTTTTTTTTATCCATCTTTGTATCTCACTTTGCAAAGCTAATGAGCTTTTCCACAGCCAAGCTCGAAACAAGTCAAATAGATGGAGTGAGAATTCTCCCCGATGGAGCAGATGGGCAATCGGTGGCTCAGCCTGGCAGCGACTTCACACTGTAGGACCAGCAGGAGCCGGTCTAACTGGCATCAGAGCTGATAGTTAGGTTTTGTGGCAGAGTTGCGAGGATTCGAGAGGCAACCATTCAAATTGATATGCACATTTACGAGAATCATTCAGAGTTTATACACACCATTTGACATCTGGTCAGTACCAAATAGCTACTGGATTTTGCACTCATTTCAGAATTGTCCTTCAGCAATGTCTGGCTTGGGAAGCCACAGAAAACTATTAGTTTGACTGACCCGTGTGTGTGTGTGTCTGTGATTCGACTGTATCCATTCCTGGTTTTCTAAGATGATTTCTAGACAGTTAAACATGTTTTTCCTGTTAGATTTCTGATCGACAAGTAGATGCACTTCAGTCCTAAAAGGTGAAAGGAATCTGGGTGCTTGTTGCTTCTTTTTCTACCAACAGTTCATCTCTCCTCACTGGAGCTCAATTGTTATTAATGAATTCATGTTTAATGAATTCCAAGCACATACAGCACAACCATAAGCACACGTGCACTTTCATGACCCTGTACGCCTGCACACACATATACAGTACATAAGCAACCACAAACAGAATATTAAAATGCATGTGTATGCATAGCGGTTTGCTCGGAGCGATAATGAAATGAAATAAATCCCTGTGAAGTAGCGTAATGTGCTCTAAGGAGATTAGGATATTTGATTTTTGTCTTCGGAATTTATATTTGTCACCACTCACTGTATGCTTTTTGATTAAACACAGAGAAGTGGGTCTCATTTAAAGAGTGCAGATTAATGTTTATGATGCACATCTTTTGTCCTCCAGGCCTGTGTGTGTGTGTGTGTTTGTGTGTGCGTGCATGCCCAGGCAAACAGATAATAGCCTTATAAGCAGTGATCATTCTCCCACTTGCTAAGACTTAGAAATTCAATGTGTACCACCCCAGATAATTTGGAGAGCAGGCCCATTAAAGGCTCATATTTCATGTGGTAATTCTTAAAACCTGTCATAAACCTACTGGAGCATTAACATGTGTTATTAAAAGCCTGTGAATGTATGGGAATCTGTCAAAAGCCAGAATAATGCCTCTGTCAACATGTTTCAAGAGAAGGCCACACAATGGCGACATAAATGATACATCACAACAGTACTGACAGCCCGAGTAGGGACCCCATACGCTTTGTGCTGCTGAATGATCCCATGCTATGTGTGTGTGCGTTTGTGTGCGCCCGTTTGTATTGCATTCACCGCCTCGTCTCAACGCCATCCTCAGCTGGTCAGCCGGGCCGCTGCGGGGTCTCGCGGCGCATGACAACCTCACTCTCTGATCTGCTGATTGGCTGAAACGAGCATCCATCTCAGCACCTGCCAATCACGCTACCATGGAGACAGGTTGGCAGCGTTGCGGTAATGGCAGGGGTCCGGCACGGCGTTGCCAGGAGGAAGCTGTGTGTTAATATGGGTGGTGAAAGATGCCAGTGGCCAGGGGGAAACGGGGTAAGAGACTCTGTGGGAAAATGTGAGGGGGAGAGGTTTGCCATATGAATGAAAGAGAGTTTAACTGGCAGTAAAGGACACCTGGAGGTCTGCTGAGCTCTATATGTGTGTAGGTGAGTATATGAGAGACTCATTGTGCATATGTTTATGTTTACGTTATTATGTTTTTCCATGTGTGCACAGCACGCTCAATTGGATGTTCTGTGAAAGAAGCCATTTGTGTGTAGATAAAAACGTACGTGGCCCTAAGCACCAGACCAATTTTTGTCCATATGCATACATTCACAGAACAATTGCTCTTTCATTTGGGCTTCCATTGTATCTCACAGCATCCATCATCCATCATCCATAAACTCCTGAAGGCAAGGCCGTACACACAAACACACCCACACAACACACAAACATACAGAGTCAGGGCTTATTGTAGGAGCTGCCAGTCCGGCTCTAACCAGCTGAATGAGAGAAAGTACTGTACACAACATACTGTATATGGTCATACGTGAACAATTACTTAATACGCTACAACGTTAATAATTACTTCTTCTTCCGTAATGTGCCTATGCACCGTTGCATCTATCAAAACCAATAACTGAATAATACCTCAACATATGAAGAAAATAAACATTTAGTTCATCGCTTGAGGCTACGTACTGTTTCCTTTCAATGATCAAGAGCTACGAGCCACACAAGCGTGAATGATGAATGGAATACAGGAACACTACTGGAGCATAATATACCCCCCTGAACTAATGTGTCATAATTGAAATGAATGTTGTTCTGAATCAAACAAGTGTTGTGTGTTTTTGGAGCCCCACCCTGTATGATAGATGAGGCTTCTACGTCTCTGCACAGCCCTGCAATCCATCTCAAAGGCACTCTCACATACTCGCAAACACACATACAGTATAGTATACCCAAATGCATGGATACATTCATGCACACAATATACTGTAACAGTAACATGTAAATTCCATGTGGTTACAAATTGTCTTATTTTCATAGACTACGTTTACATGCACAAAATATTCAATTTTATCCCCTTTATTCTGAAAAAGACAATATTCCTATTACGCTGTTTACATGGCTAATGAATATTCCACTGATACCCCCGTAGGTATGTTTCTCCTTCCGACCAGAAATGTGGGCATGCATATCAGCAAACTCTCGGCTAGTTGGATTGTGTACAACGCACAGAGCTGGCTGTAAACAGGCAAGAGGCCGTGGGTTGCAAACTGCTGTAAAAACCCCAATTGAGACATATATTCTGAATGCGTTGTATCCATGTCCAAAGAATCCTCCTAAAACCAGAATAATATCGGCATATTATTCTGGAATAATGGAATATGCTGTTCACATGACCCGTATCAAATTCGGAATATTGTCATATTCGGAATAATAGTGTAATATTAGTGTGTATGTAAACATAGTCACTGTTTTGGCCATCATTTCTATCAGTAATAGTAACATTTTACTCACTTAAAGGGATAGTTCGGGTGTTTTGAAGTGGAGTTGTATGAGGTACTTATGCATAGTAGGTGTTTTACCTACAGTAGATGATGATTGGCATCGAGAAACAGACCAGAGCACTGGCACCAGACCAAAGTAATACAGTGCTGTGGACGAGGACGACAGAAAAACGTATTTTAACCAACTAAAAGAAAGGCTCCCCTAAAACAATTGATATCCGTTTAAGTATATGCTATATTTAGAATATTTTCCAACAGGGAACTGAACTAAAAGTTCTGAACTGAAAGAACTGAAATGTATCTATACTGATTTTGTCATCTGAGCCTGCTGGCTTTGTAGAGAGCATAGATAAGTTTCACTTTCACTGCACTGTATTGCTTTGCTTCGGCGTCGGTGCTCCTGTCGGTTTTTCCAAACTGGGGGCACCCCAACCGTCATCTACTAAAAATAGAAACTAGTAATATACCTACTATGGATAAGTACCTCATACAACTCCACTGCAAAACCCCCAAACTATCCCTTTAAGTAACTGGTGAGAATACCACCACACTGCATTGCTTAACTAACCTGGAGTTTTATTTAAAACCTGTGTGATCACCAGACTTTTCAGGTTTCTTGCCGGGTCGGATTTGTTTTTAGTGATGTTGTCAATTTCCCAGAACTCAACACTTAATTTGGTGAGCACAATGTTATTAATACTGATAGGAACGATGGCCAAAACTACGAAAATGAGACCCAGGTTGTATAAAAACGTAATTTCCCTTTATGTTTTTGATAGAGTCAAGCTTAGAAACAGGGGCCTGTTTAAAACTGGGTTCAGTCCCAGACTCAAGATGTGTGTGTGTGTGTGTGTGAGTTATGTAAATCATCAGGGTGAAATGTTGCTGAAAGGCCTACAGTAATTGGAGTGACATAGCCGAGTCTGCTGAGTGCTAGTGGTGTGAGGCCTTTGGAGTAGCACCCAGTGGAGGACAGCCAGCTACGAGCCCCAGGAGAAGCTTACCACACTGGGTGGCAAAGTCACCAAACTCCCCTTCCCCCACTTTCAGGTCCTTGAGCACCCGTTTCTTCTTCCACCCTTCCATCCATCCATCCATACGTCCATACATCCATCCATCAGTGAAGCCCATGAGCGGCTGGCTTCTGTGGGTGTGTGTCATTGTAGCTTGGCAGGCACACACCACAGCTTTAACGGCAGGCGCCAGGGCTAATTTGATTTTTAATTCAACACGACTCCTCGGCTAATAGTTTGAGCTGGGGATTAATTAATCTGATTTGACTTGTGCTAATTTCTTGCACCCACGTCCCTGCTCCCCACCCGTCAATGCAGCAAACAAACAAACTGGCGAGGCCTTGGTCTCGCAGGCTCTGTCCTGACACACATGTTGAGTATGAGAGATAGAGACCTGGGGCGACAGGTGAGGAGCCAGTGGAGAGCCTCGGGGAAGCAAGGCATGGTGCCTGTGCTGCCTTTGCATATGTGTGTACATAGTATGTGTGTGTGTACCTAGATGTGTTTATGGAGGAGGCTGGAGCTGAGCCTGGTCTGACAGAGGAGCGCTGGGAGGCAGTGAACTAATCACGGCAACAGCCTGTCTCTCGTAAGGAGGGCGAAACACAGAGAAGGTCACCAACTATTTTCGCTGCCAAAATATGGGTCAAGTTGGATCTGGGTGAGTTGTTCACAGATAACTAGTATGTAATGTAAAAAAAAAAAAAATGGGCTAGGCAGTGGAGCATCCCTGTTCTTCTCTGAGGCTTTTAGAGGGTGTCGGGCCAGATCCAGGCAGGGCCCTACAGGGAGGAACCAGTAGAACCACTAAGCTTCCTCATCTCACAGAGTCAGAGAGAGCACTTCCACTTTTTCTAATACTCTCTGCAAGGGAACTTTAAAAATGAATAGACCTCAGAGTGCAGCCCGGATGGCGTGCACTTTGTGGAGAACGCTTTGTAAAATCACTTTCTCGCAGTTTGCACACAAAAACCCACAGATGCCCACACACTTGCAAGGTGCATGTGGAGGTATAGAGTATAAGGAGTTTTACATCACAACACAACAAAGATGCATTTCAAAGTCAGCCTGCCTCTTTGTTGAAATGATGCAAACCCACTAGTGTTCACAGAAATGTGTCAAACTGAGCAGTCTTTGAGTCAAAGCTCTCTCTGTCTTTATTCTATCTTTATTTCTCTCTCCTCTCTCGTTCTCTCTGGCATGTAACCAACCTCTCTGCATGGCAGAAAATAACATTGCTCTGCTCAAGAGAGACCACACATGGGAGAAACAGCCTACGCCTGCTGCTCTCTCCCGCAGGATAAAAAATAAAGAATAAAATAAAACAAAAAAACTGGCCAACATCTCACACACCACTTTGAAATCTCTATCACAGTCAGTCCAGCTCCTGCATTCCCCTATTTCTGCTCTCTCGGTCACCCTGGACCTTTTTTACCATACATTTGGATGCAGAAAATACAGTGAAGAAATGAAAAAGCACTCAAATGCTCAGCATGTGCACACAAATACATGTGTGCTCCCACAGAAAGCAGATATAAACACACACCTTCACTCCCAGACACAAATGGATGCACATATGCATGAGCATAGGCACACATACTGAACACCACATACTGTACAAATGTAAGCACACCTAGTGAAGCTGTGGGAGTTCAAAGAAAGGACTATGTTTTCCAAGAGAGCTAGTGTACACTTAGTGAACCAGCAAATTCCCAGCAGCAGAGCTCCTGCAGGTCTGCTGTACCATCACACCTGAGACGCAAGATCTACGCTGTTGGGATGTACGTCCAACACTAATGCACTACTTCACAAGTCTGCTGTTGGTCTACCTTACATCAATAATGGATTAGGTTGTATTCTGTTTGAATTCTTTCAAGGAGCGGTAGCTTTTGGCTTCTAAGGCCCCGATCGGACAGAGTGCATTCTAGCAACCTGGGGCCGCTTTTTGTAATTGTTTTCAATGAGAGTGAAGCATTTTGTGCGCTGCTGAGCACCTGGCGTTTCTGGTGTTCTGTGCGCCTCGCGTTTTTACAGGAGCGCCCTGAATGCCTCGTGAAAAAATTCAACACATAGCGGAAAAGCGCCAGATGTCATCAGCGTTTTTTCTCATTGTGGTGACTTTTGCTGAATACCTGGAGATATATATGACATTATCAACTGTAGTTACCATGATCTGAACAGAAAACAACAGAAGGCAAATTAGTGCGGTACTTGAGATTTCTGGAGAAGTTCTTTAGATATATTTAAACTGCACTATTAACCATGATCTGACATTGTATGTAGAATGCTTTAGAATCGTAAACACTGAATCAGTGGTACCAGAAAGTAAAAACATATCATGTAACCTTAATCCCCGACTATTTTTAATTTAAGAATTGCTTTTTTAAAATCATATTTCTTATCTGCCATGGTAACAGGTGACAGGAGATTTTTACCTGCAACAGCCAACATTTACCCTGTACTGTATTTGGCAGGTGGTAGGTGCTAATTCCATTCCCTGCTATTAACTATGGCAGCATACAGTTCAGGGTTTGTGTTCAGCTTACATTAGCACTCTTTCGGTGGTTGCCTAAAGGGTTGAACAATTTTGAAAAAATAAATCTAATTACGATTATTTTGATTGATATTGTGATTGCGATATGATTTGCGATATTAGAGGGAATGATCCTTTTTACATCAATACTCTCATATTCATTGAAAATCATATTAAAATGATTATGGTGTAATTTTTGCAGGGATCTGTACCAAACAAAGATGTTTTCTTAAGTCTGTAGAATATGATGTGTAGGCCAGGACATCTGCAGCACCACAATATTTCATTTAAATTGCTATTTTGACACACATTTGGCCTTTAACAAATACTGCAAGTATTTAAAATCCTGCGATCAAATTTTCGATTAATTGTGCAGCCCTAGTTGCCTAGCAACAATTTAAAGACGCAGCAAAAAACAAATGCTCTGTATGATCAGGCAACAAAAAGGCAGTGAGGTGCGCCTCGCTGCAAAACGCGCTCTGAGTGATCAGGGCCTAAGGAGGCTTTGCGCATAGAAAGAAGCTATATGACTTGTGATGCATAACCACCCAAGCATTCCTCTGGACTCTGAGAGCACCCAAATGTTTAGCCACCTGTTAGCAGCTTCACGGCATTGTGAGTTTGGTGGGGGAGGACGTGCCGGGCAACACGAGGGGACAGAGCAGAGTTCTCAGTCTGGGCGTGACGGGTGGGAAAGTCCTGTGCCAGCAAAGCGGGGAGATTTACAGCGAGCCGACCTGGCCCATCTCGAGTTCTGATCTAACACTGTGCCGCAGAGAACACAAATCACCTCCCATACATAACCCTGCCCCTGACAACTCATTTCATCTTCTGCACTAATGAATTCATCATCAGGAGGGATCTGCCTTTGGGTGCCTCAGCCCTGAGCAGGGAAGGAGTAATGGCTCAGATAAGTCATCATCATCATTATCAACATCATCACCGCCAGCACCACCTTGCCTCCGTTCAGCCCACAAGTTCAGGAGCAACAGTTTGGGACTGTGCGGTGTCCTTGACGGAGCTGCAACAGGGTGGAACTTTGGCAGTGTCCAAGGTTGTTACAAGGTTGGATGTCAGAGGGAATGTGTCACAGATGTGCATCCTACGTGTGAGAATCAGCGTGATTGTGTGTATGTCAATGGAATTTGAATGTGTTGTGGTATGAGTGGATAAATCAGCGAGTGTGAGAGCTCTTATGGTAGCGAGCGAGTGTGTACGTGTGTGTCTGTGTGTGTGCATGAAGGAGTCTAAGCGGCGCAGTCAGGGAGCTGTCAGCAGAGAGCCAGGGAGCAGGTTGATCACAGGGCTGCAGTGCGTTTGAAGTCTCCCAGGGACTGACAGCTTCTCTCCCCATGGGAACCCCTTTCCCTCACCCCTTCTCTCCTCCCTGCACCACCCTTTCTCTATATCATTCCTCTTTATCCTCCATCTCTCCCTACACAGAAGCTCCATCTCAGTTTTTCTCCACATCCCATTGATGGAAGGGGTATGTGGAAGCACACTTGTGCTCTCCTGGGACTGTTAGTGCTTCCAAAACAAGGCTTTGTTCAGTAGGAATCACACCTGTGAGTGTGTGTCTCTGTAAATACCGACATGATGAGCTGCCATCTCTCATAGTCTGACATTCTGGCTGACATTCAATCCGGCTCGGTGGCAGGAGGGCACAGACAGCCGACCTTCAGCCTTGAGATGGATGAGTGTGTGGACATCAGGATTTGAATGCATAATTGTGCATAATGAGACCATTCATGATGGTGTATTTCCATATGTTTCTATTTCTGCACGAGTCCTGTTAAATGTGTGTATGGTATGATTACACTTTTGGCTGCGCACCCTTCCTGGCCCCCTCCTCCACAGGTCAAGGTGCAGCGGGATTTCATCTCTAATCGGGCTGTGTGTTAGCATGAGCCCATCCGTCATGGGGACAGAGTGTCGGCTGGATGTCCCTGTCACTAAGCTGTCCATTTTGTCAGACCGCCAGATCCATCATATTGAGATGGGGACTGATCCTTGCTAGCAGAAGCCAACCGCCCGCAAATACATACAAATATGCAAATTAACGACAAAATAAACATCACCCTGCAAACGAGCCATCCATCAATGACCGGTTTCTCAGCAGCTCAGCATTGGCACGGCAACACCAATCAGCCACTCCGTCAGAGGGAGTGATGGAGCGCCATCCTCTCATCTTCTCTCCCCCTCTTTATATCAGTCACATACTGTCTCCTTTTCATTGGTCCCTCTATGCCATTTTTCATGCACACTTTCTCCAATTTTCTCCTCTCACACTCATTCCCTTAATCTCAAACACTTTGTCAGCCACATGTTGGCATTTCCACCTATCCATTTCCCTCTCTTGTCTACTTCCCAAGCTCTCTCCTTCCTTCAAGTGGCTTTTCTTCATCATTGTAATTATAAAATATCTGGAGACATTTAGAATGAATACTTGTTCTGTCTTTGTGTTTGAATGGATAATGATGTGATGGGAAACATTTTGCGATCAGGGGAGCAATACAAATCAAGCCACATGTGATATTTCTTTCCATACAGGCCCTGGTGTTTGGGGTCCAATACATACCTCATCATTGCTGTGCGACATACAACAGTGAACTGTTCTCATTTAAACCCCGACCGAATAAATCAAAATTATCACAATGTACAAAAGTCATTGTTTTCATCATAAAATCTTTGTTACCGCCAGCTTGAAAGCTGTGTGAGTTCCTTTCAGAAAGCCAAGACGCTGGGATGGAAAGAAAGACCTCTTAATGGAATAAAAGTCAAAGGAGGGAAAAACACGAAGCAGAAGTTGGAAGTCTCCTGCAGCTGAGTCAGTCCAGAGTCCAGACTCATGTTGCTTTTCTGGCACAGTGCGTGTATCGACATCCCCTCCGCGCATGTTACACACAAACGTAGAGTCTAAAAGTTTCCCTCTAAAACAGCAATCAGGCTGTCAAACTATACTACACAATTTAAATGAATCACCTTACGCACTATACCTCGTCCATTAACTGTATGTTGTGACTGAATGAATCCCACAGTGACATGTTGAGTCTTTCCTGCCAGCGCCTCACACTTCGAAACAGAATAATTGTTGTGGCTGTGTCTCAGTCAGACTGGTTTATCAGGCCCCTTAAGGGCACATTTACAAAACACCACAGTCAATTTACACTCCTGTGTTCTGCCTCTCTCAAGTGGCGCTGGCTCCCAAACATAACATTGTTTTTAGCTCCAGTTTGTCTGATTCTGCACTAGCCATAGCAAAGCAATTACAGCATCATAAAGATTTGTGGTTAGCCACCCGGCGGCTCGTGGGGGAATCCCTGCCTTTAGGTCGCGGAGGAATGAGCCTTGGGCAACCGGAGCCGCAGCTCAGCCCAGAAGCCGAAGATACGGCATTCCTCAGACAACCCTGATTGCAACCCCCAATTGCTCCATTATAGTTTGGCTAATTTGACAATGAGTGGGTGTTCTTGGCGACGCAGTAAAAAGTCAGTCCGTCAAAGCTTCCCATTTTTATTGCTAATCTAGTGAGGAGTGCATTGTTATTCAGAGGGAGTGGAAGCCAATAAAATGCTCCCTTCACATTGTCTCCATGTGGTGGTGTCTGTGTGCATGAAGGTGTCTACATAAGTGCATGTGACACACCAAAAACAGAAAAACACAAAGACAAAGAAAGAAGAGGACCAGTGATAGAGCGTGTGTATTTGCATGCAGTGTGGTCACGCATTGGTTTTATGAGGTTTTCCGTAAAAAGCAGTGGAGGGTGACACAGAAGGCCGAGGGGAATTCTCTCTTTGGAGGCCGGCGTGCAGTCGTCCTGTCTGCAACCGCTCTAACCACAGCAACCACAAGACATCCCCACACAGTGTACAAACACTAACCTCTCTATCTCCACAGCACCCTGCCTTTATCTGTTTCGTTCGTCTACATTTTTCTCTGTTTCAAATCATTCACGCTCACCATATGTCCGTCTTTGTCTTTCTCTCCACTGTCATCAAGTCAGTAGAAATAAAAGATCTACCAACTTAAAAGTCTTCTTGCTTAGCATTATCTTTTGATTTCAAATCTCAAAAAACAAATTTACCACTAATCTTCTCCCTGTGTGTGCGATCCTGCGGTGGCGGTGCAGCGAGGTTTCATTTTTCCCGTGCTGGAGTTCATGTTGGTTCCCGCACTGATACATCTGTCAGCCACATGTTACCCCAGCCAGCCGCCGCTCTAGCAGCTGTACACAGCTGGAGTGTGTGCGTATGTGCTTTTGAGTGAGAGTGGATGGGTATTTCTTTATTAAATTACATGGGTGTGTATGCATGTTGCCGTCCATTTGTGTCTGTGTCCCCTACATGCCTCCATTGAGGGGGATTAGAGCCACACCCTATCTTTGACCCTCAACGCTAAATACTGGGCTCGTAAAACTCCCTTGCGAAGTTGCGTGACCCTGACAGATTCTTTTATATTTGTCACAACAACAATGGACATAAAGTGGTTTCTCATTCTATTATTGTTCCACTGCATTATCTTCAAAGTATTTTGCTCGAACACTGGCTCTCTTATGCTCAGCAATGTCACTGGGTTTCCATGAGCTCATTGAAACTCTCTCTCTCTCTGGGAGCATCCTTCTTCAGCCCTCCCAAGGCTAAAGAGCCTACCCAGATGATACCCTTCCATGGACCGTGGTCTGCAGACCAGCCAGGCTCTGTAGGGTATCTCGTGAAAATCCCATCTACCTAATAACTGTGCAGACAAATGATGTAAAGGAAGAAAAACTGTAATTTAGACAGCAGTCCCACCAAGAAGAGGGCTATTGTACTAATGAATCCCCCCTCTGTTTCCCCTTAATGACAACATTGATTCTGTGTAGCTCCATGGAGTCATGAAGACCTCATGGGAGAGGATGCAGGAGAATCAGAGCAGAGCGGACACAGTGCAGAGAGCTCTTCAGCTGAGGACAGACTGAGTGACTGACTGCTGCTGTGAAACCTGGACGGCATCGCTGCTTAGCAGATTACACACACTGTAACGGAAGGCTTTGTGGACTTTTTTTTAAACACACACCATGCAGAAACTCACAGCTCCACAAGCTGCTTCTGCCTATCAGTCTGTGCAGCCCTTCTCTTAAAACTTTTTAAATTAATGAGAGTGAAGCAAAGGTGACGCAATCCTTGCTTGGATGCCTCCCCAGTAAGCGGGGCTGCCAAGAGTGAAGAGCGGCCCTGGCCTGGGTGAAGTCAGCGCCTGAAGAACAGTGGAGTTAGTCAGGATAAGTGAGCCCGCTGGGCAGCAGTTCTGGGCCAGTAGCCCTGTTCTCTGAGGAGTTCTTTATGGCCGATCCATCACCCCAAGAGAGCCCCCCACCGCTGCACACAGGGGCTCCATCCGCACACACTTCATCTGAGTCTATAAATCCTCTTTGTACTGTACTTGTCAAAACAATTTTAGGGCTAAACATAGCTTTAGATATAACACACAGCTACACATGCAGACGATGCCAAGACAAAATACTGACAATGTTAAGAAAACTGGAATGCAAATACATCATGAAGAGTTTTTTATAGCAAACCAACAATAAAATAAAATAGTACCAAATTCCTAAATTGTTTTCCAAAACCATTATCCATGAATAACTTCTTACTATTGTAATGATACAGTATGAAACCAAATGCAATGAAGCTTCACCACTGCACCTTCTCTGCAGCTCAACATCTGACCAGATGACCTGATGACTATTAATATTCTCTTCTTTGTTATTTGAGATTTGGTTTTGTCTCTCAGAGGCCTCACATACTTTTGCTGCTTTGTTCTCTAACGTCTTATCCTCATATCATATTCAGTTTTCTGTTTTTCTTCCCTCAAGCTTCAATGAAAAACGCATCTGGCCAAACCCCTGGTCACATCATCCCCACTCCTCATCCATCACGGCCTGTCACAACACGAGTCGGGAAGTGGTCTTATGCTCATTCTGGGAACGGATGTGGATTACTGAGCCGGGTCGTGCTCACTGTGATACTATTTAGATTATCTAAGAGTTTGTTGTGCTAAAATGCAAAGCTAAACTGAGCCTTTAATGAAGAGCTTGTATTGGCACGAAGAGCGTGGGTGAGGACACCGCTCTAAACAGCGGTATCTAATGAAGACTTACCAAAGCCGAAGGCCGCTGGAGCAGGGATGGGAGCCGACTGGACTGGCGTGGAGGTGTAGAGGCCAGTCACCAGCAAACCATCGAAGGATACACTGGTAGAGATGGTTACTGAAGAGACAGAAAGAAAGAAGATATTTAACATTGGTGTTACTGCAATTCAACATCCAGCTGGTTATGTCATAAATTGTCGCAATTGCAATTGTTTCACAAATGTAAATTCTGAAATATAATATATATTATCCTCACGTTTTAGTGACACTCTATTGTTAACTCACAAGAGGACTGGAAGACGAACTGCAATTTACCGCTGATAAGGTGTCAGAGATCGCAAGTACTAAGTTACGTTCACACTTCGTTTGCAAGCTACACAGATAATTAGTCGGTGTGATGAACATGCTTGTGGACAGGAAGTCTGGAAGTGTATGCACACTACAGCTCCCTAACATCCTGCTGCTAATGAGCTCAGGTGTTAACAAATGGATATGTAAAGCGACCATTTACTGGTAGGCCAAATGAGACCAAACGCCCTGCAGGAGGAGAGGAGAGGAGAGCGCACGGATGTGCAAGCAGGTGTTAAAGCAAAAGCAACAATGTCAAGCACACACATACACACACACACACAGGTGCCTGCTAAATAGAGGCTTGAGTCACTTTTTCGTTGAACAAAAAAACAATATGATCACCTCACTGTTTGTCTCACAGCCAACGGCTCAAGAACGTAATCTAGCTCATCCTGAACAAATCACAGTGCTTTAATCAGAGCCTGTCCCTATTGACAACCATATTAGAAGAGACTGGTGAGATAATTGGCTGTAACCCTGATAGCTTCGCTAAGCCTCTATTCATCGCAGGTCACCACAAACAGCAGCGGAGCAGACAACTGCCAGAGGTCTATTATCCAGCTGTACAGATCTACAGCTTAGTGTATCCAGCAGCAAGTTAACTATTGATCTACCCAGTAAACAAAGGCCCTGAGTGGCGGGACCACAGAGCCAGCTACATCACTGGAGGGAAAGAGCTCAGCCACTGGACTGCTTCCAGCCAGACAGATCAGAGCACAGGGGAACAGTCTGTGGCTCAAAGGAGAACACACTCCCACAAAAATACACTTTTACACTTTGAGGAAAACAATCCTTTTCAGCGGGGAAACATGAAGGCATTGTTATTCCCTGACCCTGGAATCCCCCCTGCTTTTTGGGGTGAAAAGTGAATGAGGAGTCACCCGCGGCATTGCTGTGTTTTTCGTAAGAATAGCAACATTGTCGGTTTGGTCTCGGGGCGTTCATTCTTCTGGGCTGTTTCAATGTGGGAATCTGGGCAGAGCAGACTCCTGTGTGGCCCAGTCTCCCTGCCTGTCTGCCTCGGTGGCTCCATTAACACTTCCTCACACACAAGGCGCCCAGCGTTCGTGTCTGCATGTGTGTGTTCTGCATGTGTCTGTGTATATTGGATGTGCTACACCCTGTCTAAAGAGCACAGCTCAGCCCATCTCCCTCCTCCAGCCTCTCCTCCATATCAAAGCCTCAATAATTCAACCCCCTCATATGTCTTGTTATTATATCCAGACATGTCCTCCTCTCTTTCTCCTGTTGTCGTTTTTACACAGGAATCCAGCTGTAGCACTAATGCTGTATTTAACATGCTCTTTGCTCCACTACAGTATACAACAGTAAATAACGTGTTAAGGCTGCTCTGTCTGAATCTTTAAAAAATACCCACTTAAAGGAACAGTGTGTAACATTTCAGGGGATCTATAAGCAGAAATGGAATATAATATCCATAACCATGATTCTATTAGTGTATAATCACCTGATTATAAGAATTGTGTTTTTGTTAGCTTAGAATGAGCCCTTCATATCTACATAGGGAGCGGGTCCTCTTCATGGAGTCCACCCTGTTGCACAGAACAGTCAAACCAAACACTGGCTCTAGAGAGAGCTGTTCGCATTTTTACGTTGCATGAAGGCCACTGTAGTTTTCCAACCATGTTGCTCTGCCATGTTTCTACAGAACGGACAAACCAAACTCTGGTACCAACTCTGCCACCGTAGTTCTCTGACACGCTTGTGAAACTGCGGTGACGTGAGCCGCAGAGTGCAAAACCGTGGTACTGCCAGCCGGCGTCCGTTGCTCCTAAAGAAGTGTTATTATGGTAAGGATGGCCTCTGAGCGAGGCAAACGGCGTTACCACAGTTTTTTTCTCGGCGGCTCACGTTACAGCAGTCTTGAAAAGGGAGGAGTGAGCGAAGGGGTACTCAGTTGGTTGCAATCTGCAACCACACCACTACATGCTGCCAAATCCTACACACTGTACCTTTAAGCGATAGGATCCAAGCATATAGTTTATGCTTCAATTAAACTATGTAGTCTGTGTTTTTTTGTTTCTGGAAACTTGCAAACTTCCAAAACACAAAATGAAACATGGTAACAGGATAAACATGCAACTACAGTATCTGCTTGGTTTCTGTATCTGAAATAAATAGAGCTACTTGAACATTAGCAAAGAATAGTGTACTCTCTGCGCTCGATAGCTTTATCTCAATTGACGTAACATTGTAAAAGGTAAGTTGCTTCTAAATAGGGATGTCATGAGAAAAAAATTTCCCTGATGATGCAACATTGTGATCAACAAATCTGTGTTGATATCAGCAGGAGGAGAGCTAGTAACGTTAGCTGTTAGCAGCCGGTGGGCAGCACAGTCCTGCTTGGCTAAATCACGGCGCTAACAGCTAACGTCCCGAGGTTGCATTGAGTTATGATGCGATTAAGCTCTATTCAGTAAAAATGAGTATTGGACGAAAGTAAATTATGACGTTATCATGATGTGTTCAAATGTACTCTTGTAAAATTTAGTTTTGTCTAGAAACTTGAGGCGGGTCATCAGGGATTAAGAATAAATTCTCTAAAACCAGTACACAAATGGTATTAAAGGAGTGTATGTTGAAATACATGGGATTTATTGTTTTGTTTTTTATTATGTTATCGAATTCGGTATCGAGAATTGTGGAATTTCCTTGGTATTGGTATTGACTGCTAAATTTCCGGTATCGTATGTTTGCAGTTGATTTTGGTAAAAATAAAATATTCTCCAATTTAAATAATAATAATAAGTCTCTTTTGTGTGAATGGCTCTGTGTGTAATTTCTCTGTATTCAGCTGTGAGCTGCAAGATTCTATCAGCATGTAGAGCGTGTACGAGAAGCTGTATTGTGAGAAAGACACATATTTTGCTTGGCAACAGAAAACATTATCATATCCAATCCATGTTGCTCAGTGCACCTCTAACACTGCAATACCAACAGAATGCAGGGAAAAGGCCTTTCCATTCAAACAAGCAATTATCATGTCCACGCTGAGCATACATGGGCTCCTCTTTTATGCTATTTTTGCTTCCCTGAATACATCACCTATTCAACAAATCCATTCCAGGTTGTGGTGAGACAGGTTATCAGTGTTTACATGATGCTGTATTGATCCAAGGCCATGGCATGATGCAGTATTTAATGGAGTAATGGACTGGGTTTAATGCACTAAGTTGGACCAGGCTTCACCAGCCTCCGTACACACAATACGCTCATTTCTGCATTTCCACTGACCTGCAAGGTTTCACACACTCCATTACTTGCCACAGACACTTGCATACGAGCTACACACACACACACAAAAGATTTTTTCTGCCTCCACCATGATATTTCTCTCTTTATCCACCGCTTACACCTTTCTCCCAGCCTCTTTCCCTCAGCCTCACTCCCGTTTGAGGAATCATGGTAAAAATGCCCTCTCCTGCACTTTCCCCATCTACTCCCTTCTCATGCATTTTCTGCTCCCTCGCAGCAGTGTGCCTGCACTCTGTTTGATGTGGAAGTTGGGGGGAGAAAGAGTGGAGGGGAGGCAAAGCTAGGGGCACAAGGTTACAATCGAAAAACAAGAACAGGGGCGAGGAGGGATGGAGAGATAGGTAGTAGTGGAGTGGCCCACGGAGAGCAGCGCTACCTGATCAATACAAATGCAAGATCTAAATTATTTAGACAGGCCTCTAACACCCCTCTCTCCCTCGCCTGTGGAACGCAACAGACGGATGAGCCAATCAGATGAGATCAGATCAGATCAGATCCAATCACCTGTGGGGGTACTTCACACACACACACACACACACACACACTCACATGCACACACACAGATCTAAAGAAGGAGGCTGGCGGCCTTTGATGGTAGCCTTTAAAATTCTTGTCCATACTTCATTTCTGAGTACTGTTCACTTGGCCGAGGGGGATGAGAAGCCACGAGGAGGGAATGGGGGTGAACTTTATTACCAACACTCTCATCCAACACATTAGCAGGTTCTCTGTGTATGTGAGCATGTGTGTACACACTGCGTGTGATTTGTTCATGTGTAAACACACCAGGTGTTAGCACAGTTCATCCAAACATCTGGACTGAATTTTAGGTTTTTCCAACCACAAGACTTGAAAGAGGCTGATAGCTTTACTACGGAACATGAAAGGTGGAAAGAGATTTTTAGATAAAGACACACATGAAACTGCATTACAGGCCATTTTCAAATAACAGGAGGCGTTTAGTAACAATAACTGTGTATCTGAAATGTATTCTGGATATGATGCAGAACCTCTGGTTTACGAATCAAGACCACACATGCACAAATGCACACATTGATACTGTATACTTTAAAGGCCTTTACACACCGGGGGGTGTGACGAATAAACAACAAGAAAATGCTAAATACTTGCTTGCGAATATTATATGTCTAGGGCTTTTATTTTGAAAGGTAAGAACGGAAGGAATGGATCTGGTCTGTAGCCGCAGCCGGTGTGTAACGGCCTTAATTCTGTGGAAATACTGTATATTATAGTACGTTAACTCGATTGATTAACCTGATTGCCAGATTAGTATTGGGCGTAGGAATGCTAATTTGGATTTTTTTTTTCTAACCGATAACCGGCCCTTGTTAACCAATTATTTACCGTTAACTGACAAGATAAGTGCGTTTCATGCAGCGGTGCTGTTTTTAATGCCTAACAAGCCACCCAGCTGCAACGAAAAGCAGATGCACAAACAGGTTAAATCCATCATTTCTCACCAGCTGCAGTGTGTGAGCACAACAGACAACTGAGTCCCCAGTTGTCTGTTTTGCGCATACACTCCCGTCCGGGAACGTTAGCAGCCACGATGCTGCGTGTATTGTCGTGGACACAAGCAGCCACTTCTGTCTGCACCGCACATTTAGTTTAGCTGCGAGGTGGTCAGTGTAACATTAGCGAGTGTCCGACAGACCGTGTATGTTTGTGCTACGTGTGAGCTGTAGCATTGCTGGTGGCTTCGTGCTTGCCGTTGTCACACACCTATGGTCTGTAAGCGCGGCGTGACGTTAGCGCGTGCCCGACAGACCGTGTGTGTGTGGCGGCGGTGAGTGTGGGGTTATCAGTAACGTTAAAGCTGTGAACATAGCAGTGCAGTTTGTGTACAGTTTATTTGTCGGTGAATAAATGTTACAACTTCTCAAGACCCAAGCCAAGCTCTCGTGTCTTCAACACCGGCTCAGACTCACTTAAGGTAGGCTTTTAAGGTGGACCAGCTTTTCTCTTTAAAGTGACAAGCCGCTCTTCTGAGATTTGCTCAGCTTTTTATTTCATTTTTAATATTTCTTTTAACCGTTTATCCGATAGCATTAATCGTTTAAAATTCTTAATGTCGGTTAACCGTTACACGGTTAATTATTAACATCCCTAATTGGGGGATGGGTTGGCTGGCAGAGTCAGAGCTCGCTCGAGCAGTCAGGTGCACCTTGTCTCCTGACCTACAGGCCTCTTTTGCTCTTGATCCCTCCCTCCCACTTCATCCCCACATCAGGACCTCTACATGCTCCTGGACAAGTCTGGTGTCTGTAGTTGCAAGTGCACCTAACTTAGGTCTCGCAAAAACGCTCATTACACTTTATGCATAGCACTCACACCCACACGCACACACTCATACTTTATACTTGAACACACCACAGAGCACATCCCTTTGGACCTCAGCCGGCATGTAATATTGATGATGCGATGTGGTATGCCTCATTACAGACACACACAACCGTGCTCCTACTCAACTATTGATGGGCCTTGGGCTTTCTTCACTTCTATGGATCCACCAGGAGTAATGTTAAGGCACAAAGTACCAGCACACCGCAACAAAAACACACACACACACACTTTGCTGACAAGTCTCTCAGAGCTCAAGCAGACACACACAAAATACACACAGTGACGACTAATCAGTAAAGGAAAGTTAATCTTCTGTGACAATCTATTGAGCAAAAATAAGATCAGAAATAATTGACGGTAAATTGGAAAGATATTTTCTATCAGTATGCTACTTGTTGTCCCGCCAACTCTTGGTTTTAATTAGTTTGATTAATATTTCAGCTAGGATTTCTAAACCTCTTCTTCTGACCACCTGGCAATCAAGAACAACAGGATTGCATTAGTTCCTGGTATTACCTGAGTGCATCACCTCACTGTGAACGCTGTAAAAGCATCCTAAACATGGGACAAACAAGGTACTGAAGGAAGACAGGGAATAGATGTTTAACATTTTATAAGATACTAGAGTACGGTTAGACACTAGTCCCAAAGATATTGCCTTTAGAAATGAATGCACCGGAGCTACAGAGAATCTTTTTTCCTGATTATTTCTTTCTTTACAGTACACGCAGTGAGGGAGCAGCCATGAGTGATAGATGGTTTTGTCCAATTCCTCGAACAAGAACCAGCTCTATTAAACAGTGAAAAACAGACTCAAGTGTTTCCCACTGTGTGCTGGGTCACCAATAATATTAGGAACAAGAAAAATAGGGCCCAGTGGCATCCTAAAAGCGATGGTAATGTCTCGCTTCAGGTACAGCAAAGCATGGCCGGCACTGTGGTTGGCAACGCTTGGTGGTATGAGCTCATTCTTAGAAAACAACACGGCGAGGGACTACGCTGGAGCTGGACAGGAAGTCTGGGAGCTCTGAGATTGAAGTCGCAGCCTAGTCCACTTGCATTTTAAGTCCCTCTATGGTTGGCATGGTCTGAACAGCTCCTTTCTGCTCTTTGTGTACAAACACACCCACCAGTCTTCACCACACCCACATTCATAACCTTTACTTTACTTAAACAAGTCTCGGGAAAACATTTGGAAAGTCCCCAAGACTGGAAAGACATAGCTACACAAGGAGGTTGTGAAAAGATTTGTCTTATACCACAGACAGAAAATATTATAGTCTGCACTGTTGCATAATTACAGCATAAGGTAGTACGAGCCACACAGTGAGGCAAATCATTTTAAAATGCAAAACACTGCAAAAGAGATACTGTAACAGAAAATATTATCAATGAAATCCCCATATTTTTTTTCTACAAGTGAACCAGGAGGACGCCCTTTTTGTTTCCAAATGGATGGAGGTTTTCCTGGCAACAATCTGGATAAAGATAGCCGACCATCTGACCCATATCCCACTGGCAGACACACACGTGCCCCAGAGAGGACCAGGAAATGGAGGCCAGACCATGGGGAAGCTATAGTTCCATCTGTTTCCGTGGTCATGCCAGTGTCGGGGTGCCACTTCACTCTGAGCTTCCTGAAATGGTTCAAACTGTCAGTCACCTGAGTATGATACCATGAGGGATATAAGGCCGCTATTTCCTCTGATAAGGAAGGGGAAGACTGGTCCTTTAAAGGACAAGAAGATGCAAACAAACTGAATCTCGTTAAGTATGAATGTCCCTCTACAGTTTGAGAAGATTGTGTGGGAAGTGTGTTTCTGCACATATATGTGTCATGTGGTGTTCCAGTCAGGTCTTAGAGGCATCATTCCATTGCGTAACCTTCTGGCACCATCCTGGCCTGCTGGCACTGCCATCTGCCGCTGTGAAACACTAGATCACAGACAACCTATCAGCCACTGAGCTTCTACAGGTCTGCTTAACTGCAAACATCTCCAACATTTTTTTGCATGAAAGCAATTCATCTCTCGGGACCAGTTTACAGGTCCTTTCACGATCACTGCCAGAGATTACAATGTGCAGCCTATACTTGTTTTTGGTCCAATTTGTTGAGGTTCTCCTCTATTCACCGAGGAGGGGAGCTGAAGCCTTCCTGCCTGCCTAACTTGGCTTCACCCCTGCAACAGCCGTGGAGAGAAACAGGAGCGAAGAGGCAGTTCTGTCACAAACATCCTGTTCCTCACACATAATCTGTTTCAGAATCACACTTCATTGTGCTGCTCTCATACCATGCAATGTATGCGTGTGTGTCTGTTTACATTGATATGAGCCTGTGTGTCACATGCTTGAACACGAGCAAGCGCAGGTGTGTAAGTTATTCTTCAAGAAGCTTATAGTTTATATCTTCTAGTCTCCAGAGTATAGTAGTTTTTATGCTTTAGGGACATTTTCTTTCCTTTTGTTATGATTTCTGGGGTAGCACCATTTGCATACAATCTGCAAGTAATCTAACAATTTTATTATTCTGCACACAATGTACTATATATGTTTTGATTCTTGGTGATGTGCCAAAAGGTCGACATTTGATTTTCAAGGAAGACACAGCCCCACTGGGAAGGCATATACAGTATCTATTAATCAATAAGGCCAAATCAGTTATGACAGAACATTTCTTCATAGTTTCTAACTGATCATTGCATGTTAAGAAGAAAGCACATCACGCTGTGACAACTCAAAGACTATTCTCTTTACCAGTGAGTGGTTTTGATAGCAAATTATCTTTCTGGGCTTTTAACCATATTCATTGGTTCATTGTACAGAGGCCTCAAACAGCATGCAAATTAGGGCTGAGCATTGACAAGAATCTAGAGATATGATATGTAACTTGATACAGGGGTAACGATTCAATATATTGCGATGTATTGCAATACTGTAAGTAAGGAATATATTGTGATTTATTATATTGTGCCCAGTCCTTACTGCAGCGGCACGGGTTCGAATCCAACCCCAAGGCCCCTTTGCTGCATGTCATCCCCTGTCTCTTTCCCCCGTTCATGTCTATACTATCATTATCAAATAAAGGCAAAAGCCAAATAAATGAATCAATAATTTTAGGAAAACTGTCATGGTATAGAAATAAACCATTTCAGAATAGGCAAAAATAACACATTTATACTGCATGCAAAAACTGCATGTGATTATCATAAAGTGGGCATGCCTGTAAAGGGGAGACTCGTTGGTACCCATAGAATCCATTTTCATTCACATATCTTGAGGTCAGAGGTCAAGGGACCCCTGTGAATATCGCCATGCCAGTTTTTCCTCACCAAAATTTAGCGTAACTTTGTATCATTATTCAGCCTCCTTCACGACATGCTATTATGATATGGTTGGTACCAATGGATTCCTTTGGTTTAACATCACTCTAGCTTTAAAACTGAACCCGTTACAACCTCCGAAAAATTGAATAGCGGCCGGGCCCGACTGCGGGCCGTCAGAGTTTTAGGAGGTTAATTAAAAATCAATAGTGTTTTGGAGAATCGCTACAGTATCGCACAATATAATATCGCAATACTTGTGTATTGATATTTTCTTACACCCCTAACGCAGATCCCATCTAAGTACCGATCTCTGCAAAGAGACTCTGAATGGGTTTTTGGTGAAGTCTTGATAGAATGAGAGGACAAAAGACAACTGGATAAGAAAAAATCAGTGAGCAACAGAATCCTGCATAATTACTCATTAAAGCATCACATTTACAGATCATTCAGCATAAAGGGAATATCATTCAGCATGCGATGCATAATTGGTGGTTGCTGTAAAGGGTTACATTGTAATAAGGTTCAGGAACACCATGATTCTTTCCCTCTGTCGCTTGGTGACTGCCAGGACTGGAGAGTGAGCTGTCCTTATGATCAACACCATGTGTTCTGCAGACAGAGAAAAGGCTTCAGCCTTCCAACCCCCGATAAGCAAAGCATCTTCCTTTACTTATCAGAGCCATACTGAACACCCTAACACGCAATTAAAAGCCAAGTTGTTTAACATTATAACATAAACTATGTTAATCTAAACTATAGCAGGTTACAGAGGAAAGCCACTGTGTACGGCTTCGCCTTCCCGAGACAAAATCAAAGGAATGTAGGAAAACACTCAAAGCCCAGTCAGCCTCAAAAACTGGGTTAAAACCCAAACCACAACTCCTAACACAGGGCAGAGACACACAACACACACACACACTATAACAATAAATATATATGTTATAAAATCTATGGTAAACTCAACGACACTAAACATATAAATCCACACATCATCATCACATGCGCTTAAACAGAAAAACACAAACATAGACAAACACACAGAGCCAAGCAGCAGGCCAGCTGTGAAAGTACGCACTAACAAAACTCAGACGCTGGACATGGACCAACACTGTTGTATAACTCCCTTTCCATCTCACCTGCTCCGTCGGGAGCTGCCCTGATAGGAAACAGGAAGAAGGCAATGAGGGCCAAGCTGTCAACTGCAGCCTGTATAACCCCACTGGCTGCTATGTCCCTCTCAGGGACACCAGGATACTTAGCCTAAGTGACCTTCACCCCCTTCCCACAGCTGGTGTGTCCCCGACCTCCCATCTCCCAGAACCCCAACAGCCCACCCAAAACTGCTTCACAACTGAACGAGCCATGACCCGAAGGCATCTGTCACAGCAAGGCCTTGAGACTTTAGACAAGGATGAGCAGGGCGTTTATTGCAAAAGCACTGAGGGGCAGAAGATCATGTCAACAAAAGGGACATCTTTTCAGTCCAGTTTGACCTACTACCTGGTCACATTAGTCATATCCTTTGAACAACCACTTAAAACTAGGGATGGGGGAAAAAACGATACAGCACAGTATTGCGATATTTTGTGTGGTAATATTTTATCGATACACGGGCGTCAAGTATTGATCTTTTATTACATAAATTATTAACCTCTTAACAATCCGACAGCCAGCCGGCGGGCCCGGATGCTATTCTGTCTTTCAGAGGTTGTAGCAGGCTCAGTCTTAAAGCGAGATTAAGATGAAGATACTTAGTTTGTCGGAGAGAATGCTAAATAACGCTCCAAAGTTACTGTCATGGCCATTTTCAAACGGGTCCCTTGACATCTGACCTCAAGATATGTGAATGAAAACTCTGAGATGAACAGAGTGAAAAATGTATCTTATTAAATAAAATAGATGTTGACAAACTGCATCATTTGCAGTAGAAAAAAGGTTATAAATAGCAAAATATTGCAATATATCTTATCGCAATACTCAATGTTTAAAATGGCAATAATATCGTATTGTGAATTAAGTATTGTGATAATATTGTGGGGCCTCTGGTGATTCCCTCCCCTACTCAAAACCCACATAATTTTGAACTCAACAAAGCAGATCTTTAACATGGCAAGCAGAGAGAGGATCAGTATGCTTCTTCTCAATAACACACCTGCAGAACAAATTTATTAAACAATCTTGCACTGGCCAATGCCGGCACTTACCTCATCACTGGAGGTCTGCAGCACAATGGCCAAGGTGCTAAGAATTTAAAGCATCCAAAATCTCCCTGCACTGATGATTTGAAAATCTATCCCACAGGCTATCATATCCAATATCTTATATGAGAGTGAGAACCAAATCACCTCTGTCATTATATCTCTGCTCTACCCAGTGTGCATGCTAATACAGCAATAAAAGAAGTAATGTGAAGATCCAAGGAAGGGAGGAAGATAGAACTTTTGATAACGAAAGGTTGTTTTTCACTCTTTGACCTATAGATGCTGTAGAACTTCTGAAACCAATATCTCAATCTTCATCATTTAATGAAATCCATTACAAATCAAAAGCACAACAACATTTGGCTGGCACTTCCTGTGTAATCTCTATAAACAGATTCTGCATTCATATGTAGAATCTGTTGGCAACGGGACAAGATTTTGGTAACGGAAATGTTCAGGTTTCCGTTTGTAGTCTGAGTAGTATTGACCAATACCATTGGAGCAGGCTTTGATTCAATGCAGGTTAACAGTCCGTGGGGAGCGCAAAAGAGGCGGAACGCATTGGCCAAAATGCAATCTCGGAATCCATCGGTTATCGTCTGACGATTTAGCTTCTTATTGATTTAAAATTATTGTAGCTTGTAAACTGAGCTGTTTCAAATTTTAGTCAATTTAGCATTTAGTAACTTTATATACTATGATAAGAATCAAAAGGTCAAAACCATTATTGAAGTTGTAGCCACTGCAGAGATGGCAGGTGTACAGCAGAGGAGAAAACAGCTTGAAACCCTGCCCACCTGTACTGGAGGCCAAATATAGAAGGAATCTAGTCCATCATTGTTTTAGTTGAGATGGGCTGTTTTTGGTGACACACAACATAAACCTCTCCCCACATACAAGGAGACGGATAGACCAAACTTAATAAATGTCATTATCTTGGAGTCATGTATTATTAAAGTGACTCACAGTGCTTCTATTGAATTATTTCCAACAGAGATGAATTAGCCTAAAAAAAATGTATATTGTATTTAAAAAATATATATATTGTACTTCAAAAAATCCCTCAAAAACAGTCCTGCTTTTTGTGTTTTCGCTGAATTTCCATCCCTGTATTTCCAACATTGCATATTCCGGGCTAACTAAGGTTTATGAGATGAAAGAGAATAAGTGAGTAAGTTAGCACCAGGTGCACCTGCCCTCCTCTTAGCCATTCTCATGGGCTGACACTTCAAACTGCAGTTTTTATCAGAGTATCAACCTGGATTTTTGAACTGTTTCAGCCTCGTGAAAGGTAAAAGACATGCTGCTCTCTTTATGTTTGACAGCAGTTGTTATAGTGTTCCAAAAAACTAGTCAGCTTTTCCTACATGCGGTATGCATGGATTTTCAACAGTCGTGGCTTCTAAGAAGAGGAACAACAATGAAGCGGGAGTTGTTTCACATGGATATCGTTATCACCAAAGAATGGAAATTAGCATTTGAAATAAAATATATCTTTCCATGTTTTTAAGCTGACACACAATGATTAGTCTGAAAATGAGTCCATCTACCTGTGCCTGTGATATAATAACATCTGTGCCTAGTTTTGAACGCCTACTGCCCAGAAGCATCTGGACACATCTCCCTTTTGTAAAACCAGACAGCTGCCGTGCCTATTAGCGCCTACTACTGTATGCACATGCATATATACTGCATGTGCACATACAATAGGAGCACATAGACATAGCACAAACTCAGACTCAAGCTGCCTGCAGTATTACAGGCTGACCACGTTCCCACTAGCAAAGATATAATAGCTCCAATATGAATAATGGAACCGTCACAGCACATATGGGTTCACTTTACATCCCCACTCTGTCCGTTGTTTTCATCATCTCTTCCACACCCTCTTTACCCTCTCCTTTCTGCTTTACAGCACTTATTTTAATCTACACAGTCAGGAGACTATAGACTATAATGTGAATCATTATTAAAAATAATCAGGTACAATGTAATGCATTACATGATCATATAAATTGTGTCAATAGATCGACTTATTCAGAACAATTCAGGTGATGTAAAATTGTGTAAAATAACCCGGAATATAAATGAGCCATGGACCATGTCATTTTTGTCTCATTTAGTTTTCCACAGAAAACATCTACAGGTCTCTCATTGATCCTAAAAATACACAATTGCGCAAAGACGGAGTTGAAAGACAACACGATAACTATTCTTTAGCAAGTAAATTTGAATTCAGTCCTCAATCTTCAAGCAATCCTTGAGAGTTTGGCAAATTCTTTAAAGAACTGAAAGACGTCCTGGGAGCTGGAAAGGAAGGCAGGATATTGTGCCTCACTATTTCGCTCTCCGCTCCCTGCTCTTTCTTGGCATGAAAATTACAGATTATGGCCAACTAAGTGAAAAAGTACTGACATTAGTCAAAGTCTGACGTGCCTCCATAGCTTTTGGGTATGAATGTTTGGGTGGAAGGAGAGTGACACAGTGGTGTGGAGGGGGGGTGGGGTGGGGGTGTGTGGTGGGGGGGGGGCGGGGCGTCATAGAGCAGAGGGGAAAGATTGATTTCTAATTAACAAGCTGGTTGCAGTAATGAAAGACTAGATGGTCTCTACTGGCAGTGGATCAATGGGGAGCGTTTCCCTTGACATCCAGTCTTAATCACAGCAGCTCAGCTTGGTAAGAATGCACTCATTGCTGTAATTAACACTGTCACGCTCCCTCCATCACCCCTCTCTCATCCCCACCTCTTTTCTGTCTTCACCTCTACCTCAGACCTCCACTTTCACTCCATAGCAAGGATCACTCAATGACTCTATTACTTTGTTTCCTCTGCTGTCAAGACAAGTGCACATAAACAAATGTGTTGAGTCACTGTCAAAGACATTGTGATGATCTTGTTTAAAACTTGGCCAATCACAGCCCCAAGTACACAGTCAACTTCAACTGGCTACAAATGTCCGTTAGGCTTACCACAGTAGTCAGTGTTAGTAGTTAGGTTGAGGCAGGCGCCGATTACATTTCTTGCCCACCACCCCCGACGTCGTTTTGTTTTTTTGTAGAAATAAAACCCATTAAGTTCATTTTCACGTCGTTATCTATACATATTCGGATGACGGATGCTACAATCCGAAAGTTAAAGTTCACTCACACGGGACGAGAGAGAGTTGACGAGACAAGACGATGGCGGAGGATTTGGTGTCAAAGCGAAATTCAAATATAAGCAAATAAATATGGCAATATTTGGGATTTAAACCCAACGCTATAAGGAAACCATAAGATTAATAAGGCAACTGCAGGGTGGAAACCTGCAGCCACGCAGCAAAAGCTTGACCAGAGAGGTCAGACACACAGCCATCCAACGCTAAAGATCAAGTAATCGCTCTATTGATATTGTGCGTCTTTTCTTGTAAAATTTCCAGTGTAATCGGTAACATTGGTGTTGTCACAAATTTATTAACCGGTGGGAAAAAGCCCTCAGCATCACATCCCTAATATCCGCTAGAGGTATACTACTTTTAGGGTTTCTTAATGACTTTTTGGTTCTTCTGATACCTACTGCATCCAAACAAAAGATATCTACTCTGCCTTACATGTGACTTAAAAAACAAACACTGTTTCCTAGCAATTTCACTGACAGATCAAAAACAGTGCAATAAATAAACACAACTGTTCCTATCTATTGCCACTGACAGACATCTCCAGAGGTGGCTGATGTAAATGCTGAGGTGTGATTAAGAGCTGGTCTCATTTCATATTCTTGGTCCCTGTGAAAGTGAGCTCTGAGCGGCAGGTGACAGACACATGTTCCCAGCTCCACGCTCATTTTTGAAGAAAAAGTGAAGCCGAAGACAGAAATCGGCCAAAAGAGAGAGGAGCACCGTCCTTTACATGGGATGGACACAGTCAGTCTCCCTAGTGAGGCTGGAAGGTGAAGTCTCACTTCTTCTTCTTCTTCTTCTCCTTCACTGTTCTGAATTTCAGTTGCCAATCACTCCCTGAAACGCAATCAAACACCTGGTCCACTGAGGTGTAAGACATGCTGCTCCTCTGGGTACTCCTTGGTAAAAAGGGACATTTATTTATTGATGCATGTGAACGGGTAAAGGTAAGCTTGCCGTTCGGAAATCGCAAATGTACTAAGCTTTATTTTGCTGGGAGAATCTCTGTGGATGCTCTAATCCTGAGTCAGAGCTCACTGATGACACATAGACCTGTGGGGGCTGGAGGTATGAGGTTTGATATGTGGGATTTCACGACAGAGCATTAGGGGAATGAAGTATTTTCAGGGGCCCTGTAAACACTAACCCCCTCACCCGTGCTGTCACTTTCGGCAGCAATACGTGTGAGCTTGTGCATGTGCGCGGATGTGTAATCTGCCTCTGCCAGCCTGCCGTGTCTCTGCGGGCAGAGCGGGCCTGGTTGTTTGAAGGAGGCTGGAGCTGAATGGGGGGTAGAGCCGGGGCTAATCCGCCTGTGCCACGCGCCGTGTGCCCAGCACCCAGCCAGTTGCACCACGCCGCCTCCTCTGTAGTGGGTCCATTGGAGCTCTGAATGCTATCAGCACAGACGACACACTGCCCCCCAAGCAGGGATTACAGCTCTCTCAATGAAGCCGCCAGGAGGAGGATCCAGAGCAAGAGGAGGAGAAGGAGGAGGAGGAGGTACACAATCCTCCAACAGGAGCTCCATTCTCTAAAAGGAAGAGGCCATCGGCAAAGCTGACACGCTAATCAACAGCGGCTGGGAAACCACCCCATGAGAACAACACGTCCAGCACGAAGGATGGGGAGGAGGGAAGAAAGGTTTTAAAAGGATCCATCACTTTTCAAAATCCGGCTTAGAGCCACTTGGTACTCCTTAAGGAGAATGAACACTGGTCCATTGTTGTGAGGTAGATTGGGATGGGAACATTAGCATGAGTTTGCATAGACGCACAGAGCTCTTAATGTTATATGTAAACCTGGTGTTGGGGCTTTCTGGGATAAAAAAGAAATGTAATTATGTTTACAACCTGTTTGTAAGTTGAAAGTAAACTTCAAAGAGGCAGAGGAAAGGGGGGAACTGTAATGTGCTAATAAAAAATAATTCAAATAGACTGCAGAAAGGTGCTTCTCATGTGTTTTCTATTGGAAAACTGGTTGGGATTCATCCTCACACCCTCAGGGTCTAGAGTATGTTGTGTGGGCTCTGTGAGCTGGTGTTCTGTTTCTCACTAAGGTTTACCATAGGGACGGATGCATACGGTATACAATAACTGAAATACAGAATTACTCATTAAACTTGAGCAACAACAGGAATGTGAGTAAGTAACCAACAAGAATGCTACTAAATGCTTTGTGCTTCAGGCGGGGGAAAAACTAATAATGCCACCATATTTCGGGCGGTTTACATGTTGCTAAAGTTGTGCCAGGAGTGGAGTCTTTGTTGGTGCTGCTGCTGTCTAAAACTTAAACCTCCAGACACCAGAAAGGGACACAAGGGAAACACAGCGAGTAAGCACATACTAGGACAGCAGGAGCCTAGCATCTGCACACCCCGGCTTGTATTATCAACAGAGAGGCACTCCAAATCAGGCAAACCCCCAAAAGGCAAGCACACACTCCAACATCCTGAAAATACTTACGCCCACTCGTCTGCCCACTCATGAAAGTTACTGAAAACACAACTCGCATTTGCTTGTTAAGAGCTTTCTTGTTTTGGCTGGAAAAATGAATCCGCTGAGGAAATTGAAAATAAAAAATGTAAGAGCTCCTTGCCGCATGCCCAGATACGACTGGCATAGGCACACACCTCTGCCTGGCAGGGATCCACTCACTGCCTTCATTTTTAGCTCTTTCTACCACACCTGGCACCATGCTGGCATCACTCTGGCACCAGCCTGGCAAAGGCTAACAATGTCACCGTTATCTGAGGCGATTCTCCGTGCTCTGATGCAGGGAATCAATTTTCCACAAATGTAGCGAATAGGTGGCATCTGGGCCATCTCCACTATCACAGCTTCAAATCCTCCAGAGCTGCTGCAGCTCACTGGCTCTTTAGGAGAAAATGCAAACGCACACACGGATCAAATGTGTGCGTCACTGCGAGTTTGTTGAAGCATCATTACAATGTCCTCTGACACAGCCATTTAGCACCTGACAGGAGGAAAATAGCAACCTCCTGTTCATGTTATCATGTCATATCCTGTTGTAACATCGACACAAAGAATCGTAATAGCCCGCTGATCGGGACATTTGTGTTTAGCCAGCGTAACATCTGACCTGTCTCTATGTCATGATGGATCACCCACTAAGAGCTGAGTGCTGTGTGCATGGCCAAGCGTGCATGTGTGACAAAGGAAAGATTCCCAATGAATATCCATTCTCATTTCTCGCCCATCTGCTCCTTCATATAAAGGAAACTGGCATATCTCGGCGAATACAATGCTCTTTAAATGGTTCATCATTCAACGTCTATGAAGACAGAACACCCAAACACACCCGGAAAGCCCATACAAACAGTAATACACTTGACACACTTCTCTCCACTCAGTGAAGTGACCTATTCAGACAAAGCAGCAGGAGGCAGAGAGGCTGAAGAGCTGGGAAGCTAATGAATGCACGGGTTTGGACCACTTGAAAGTGCTAGTGCTATCTGCGTGTTGCTTTTGCTTTGCTCACAAGAGAGCCATATTAAACCATTAGCCCCTATCCCCCCTGTACTCCTTCCTCACTCTTACCTCTTTTTTCAGTGTCCCTGGTCCCCTAAACTGGATGTCTGCATGAAAACTAGGCCAGTCTTTTGATGGTTCACTGACCAATGCTTGCTGCACCGTAAGAAATACTTAAGAGTTTCCTTGGTCTTTTAAATAGATAAATATGAAATGCTACAGCTACTGTAGGCTGAACAGAGATGTAAGGAGACTGGTGGACAGGAAAAGTAGGGACACCAGCCCAATCTAATCACTCCGTAGGAACAGAGCTCCGAGCAATGCAGCACTGACAAGAAGTGGTCAGAGGTCAGAAAGCACGGCCCCCTCAGAGGTTAAGTGCTGCAGAAGGCGATGATGACATCCGACGGGCTGCTGAAGTCACAGCAGATTGATGCAATTTTGGTATTCAATCTAAAGACAGGGACAACTGTGAGTTTGTGAAGATTTAGGGGCCTTTCACGTGCCGCGTTTTGGCACACAAACGTTCCCAATCACCTATTTTTCAGGCTGCGACGGCTGCGCCTGAGATAAAAATAGTTCAACTTTTGGAATGCTGCAGCGCGCACCATATATCTTTTCTTTCTTCTGTACATATCCGGTAAGTATATGAAGGACGAGTTAATCATTTTAGTGCAGGGCTATCCAGAGCTTTACTATCTGTCCCATGGACTCTTTAACTCATATTTTATTCACTCCGTCCAAAGACATCACAACATCCAGTTGAAAGGTCAGCCAAATTGACAGAGAAATCGAGTAGTAAAGCTACTGTGAGGGGAGTTGCGGTGCTGGAAATCAATTTATCTTTGTTTTGACTTTGTTTAGTTTAGTCAGTGAGGCTTACTGCCAAATGATCTCAACTTCATCATCATCGTTATAGCAACCCGCAGGTTTTGGTTGCTTAGTAAAGGCACGCGCTACAGGAGCACAACCCCCCAATCCACCTTGGATAAAAGGATGAAAAGCAGCACGGCTGGCGTTTTCCACACATTTTTAGATGCAACATGTGAACGGCCCCTTAAAGATGGGCCCAGTGATTGTTGTCTCACTGTGGCTCTACTGATATGACCTGGTATATGGAGAGATAATACCTGCTTTCCTGCAGCCTCACCAGGGCCTTGTGTCTGTGACCTTCACTTCGACATGAGTGACTTGTTGTTCTATACAGACATCGGTCAACAGCATGCTCACAGAAAAAAACTCCCCCCAACCACGACAAGTAATCAACTTTGCAGATAGATAATGGCCTCTTTTCCATTGCAAGGCACATTGAGTTGTTTTCTGTTGGTTGGCAGGAGAGCTGCTGAAGTAATTCGCAATGTCTAATCTGATAGGTTATCATGGGAAGAGCTGATGGCATTTTGTGGGGATGAATTTATCTCCAAGTTCCCATTAAGAATGTCATTTAGTGGCAACGTCCAAATCTCCTTGAAATGTTGATTGTTTCTCGGGCCTCTTCAATCATTTGCACATGAAAAGGTCCATGGAACAGGGATTGCTGTAGAGACCATTGACAGATTAGCAATGGCCATTTCAGCCTGTTCTGTCAACCCGTTCTCTAAGCAGCTCGCTTTGTTTTACCCTCCGCCACTTTCCCTCGCAACACTGTTTCTCCTCGTGTTTTTCTATTGTGACACTGTGGTAGGGACACGCTGCTGAAGCCCATTGAATATTGTTCGGCTTTCAATAGTGTGTAGGAACAATGAATATAGTGAGCGGGAGAGCCATGCTGCCTACCTGAACCTGCATGCCTCAGCAGGGGCTTGTGTGAGTGGCTCATTCAGTGCTTTACACTGACATCAATAACCCTGCATATAAAAACTCTACACTGTATGCAAATACACATTCTGTGAATACAAGTACTTACTTAAAGTGGCAGTAGGCTGTATATATTTTTGGCATCATTGGGCAAAAATTCCATAATAACCTTTCAGCATATTGTAATTCAAGTGTTCTGAGAGAAAACTAGACTTCTGCTCCTCCTCATGGCTCTGTTATCACGCTTTAAAAATTTTTTTTTTAAAAAATCTAGCCCGTGACGTGAGACTTTGACCAATCACAATCACTTGGCATTCCTTCACTAGATTTCACAATGGTGGCGGCGTCACAAACTTTCTTATTTCACAGCTAAACCGTGCACTACAAGATGATTCTGAAAACATTTGAGGTGAGAAATAGGCATTAACGTAAAATAATATTGATTCATATTTCATCAGCGCGGCCTAGTTTGACCGTTTGGTCGGAGTTCGCGAGTGATTGACAGCCGGCTCTCATAGATGGCAGCTGGACAGCGGACCTCAGATCAGCTCTGACTGCTTGTTTTCCTCCGGTCTGTGAAATCTTGCAGATGCTGTTAGGAGCACCGGAGGACACTGGAGGACACAGAGGCTCATGATTTTTTTTTCAGGTTACCTGTTTCATGTACTACTGTCAGGATAAAGCGACCGTTTTATAAAAATAACTTTTTCTAATCATATTTGCTCCAATCTACTTCAGCTTTAAGCTTTTCAAATACCATGAACATAAAATCAACAGATTTGGTGTCAGTTACCCATACAAATAGAATAAGAGTAGAACGGACATTGAACTGTTTTCCGTGGTCATTTGACGAGTACACCAGAAAATGGCGATTGTTATTAGTTGTTATGGTGACAACAGAACACAAGTCAGTGGGGCCTTGAAGCATGGTCGCAGCTTACCAGTAGCTTGTCTTTGTCCGGAGCGGTGGGGAGTGAGGCGGAGGGACCGTTACACTAAGCGTTGCCTTTGGCCACCAGCCCGTTGTTCGGCTCTGTAGCCAGTGTAGCATTAAAGCATGGCAGAAGTAGCAAGCTAGCTAACTAGCCAGCTGTTCGCTAGTTAGTTAGCTAACTAGCTAATTCCATTCCTATGCCTTAATGCTACACTGGTAGCATTACTGGCGATAGCAATGTGCTCTCCTCCGCTGTGAGTAAATGAAGCATTAAGTTGTTAAGTTGTACTCATTTACTCTGGCTCTCTATGCTTCGTAACGTGACTACTACATTGGTCGTTTGAGTTGTTACTACAAAACCTCACCTCAGTTAGTCTGCGACTTTATCTTTATATTAGGGCTGTCAATCGATTCAAATATTTAATCGTGATGATCCGCATGATTGTCCATGATTAATCACACATTTCTTATCTGTTCAAAATGTACCTTAAAGAGAGATTTGTCAAGTAATTAATACTCTCTACTCTCTACTATTATCAACATGGGAGTGGGCAAATATGATTGCTTTATGCAAATGTATGTATATTTATTAGTGGTAATCAATTAACAACACAAAACAATGACAAATATTGTTCAGAAACAGGTACTGCATTTAGCATAAAAAAATATGCTTAAATCATAACACGGCAAACTGCAGCCCAACAGACAACAACAGCTGTCAGTGTGTCAGTGTGCTGACTTGATTATCATAAAGTGGGCATGTCTGTAAAGGGGAGACTCATGGGTACCCATAGAACCCATTTCCTTTCACATATCTTGAGGTCAGAGGTCAAAGGAACCCTTTGAAAATGGCCATGGCAGTTTTACCTCACCAAAATTTAGCGCAAGTTTGGAGCGTTATTCAACCTCCTTCGTGACAAGCTAGTATGACATGATTGATACCAATGGTTTCCTTAGGTTTTTATAGTTTCATATGGTCCCAGTATCTTCACTTAAGCTTTAAAACTGGCCTTGTACACTTAAAAATGTCCTCTGCTCTGACCATCCTGCTACGTTGATTTGAATGGGTATCTCCTTTTCTATTTCTATGCTGCCGCCAGACACAACACTGGGTTCTATACAAACAAACACGCAGTGGACTTGAAACCGCTGTCATGATAAACACAACTGTAGCTTTAATCACAAGTGCACACGCATCACTACAAACTATGATGAAATCGACAGAAAAAAATGGTACAAATTCCTCAACACACAAAGGCACTCAATCAATCTCACTGGCCCAATTTCTTCTCATGCACCTCCATTTCTCTGGCTATTCTCTACTGACTTGCAGAGGACACCGCGCTGTCATTCCTCCATTCCCTCACCGATCTTTTCTATCGTGCTTTCAAAATCATACTGCATAACACGATAGATTGATGTCCCTTCTGCTTATGATTTGAATCCAATGTGCTTTACTGGAAAGGCCATGTTTTCCGATACTAAAACAGTCTGTTTGGAGGAATTTTGCCTACTTCCTGTTCTCCCACTGCTGTGTCATCATCCCTTCTTGAGAACTGTGAAAATGAACATGCAATGTTTCCAAAGAAGAGGGACAAGAAACAACAAGAATGAAAAACAGCGCTGTCTGATTGACTGTGTTTGGAAACAGGGCTCTGGCTTTTGTGTTGCTTCCTATAAACATGCGGTTGCTGTATGGAGAACATCTCGCATTCCCACAGCAGTTAAAAGAGGTCAGAGACTAAATGTAAAAAATGCTTTGACATTATTGAAATAAAGAACTGCTTCCTGACTGAGTGTAGCAAAAGTGGTTCAAAAGGGTCGTTTGATTATTTAGAGGACAGGCTCGAATCCCAGCGTGACCTTACTTCGTTTTGCTGCTCACTCTCTTCTGAAAGATAAGGCTGCATGTGGGCAGTACGGGAGTGTGCGTGAGTGACACTTGGTCTCCATTTGTCTGGTACAAGGATTGACCTTAGAGTCTGAATGCAAGCACACAAATCTTTTCATTTCCCGTTCTCGTTCTGTTTCCCAGCAGTTCAGAGTGTCCCTAAAGTATTTCTGTTTCCTTTTTGTCCACTATGACCCTGCCAATACACCCACCCTCTCAAACATTTCACACAGAGAGTAACGCAACCTCTCTTGGTCATTTCATTCTGATAGCTAAACACAGTAATCTCGTCTACGACACACACACACGGAGTACGCTGCCCACACATGGTCTTATCACTCAAAAGCAACAGAGAAGCGAGAGGCAGTGAGGTCAGGTCAGAAACCCAATTACTGTACGACAAATCGGCCACACAGAATCTTCCTCTGACTCGGCACCGAATACCGAGGTGGGTTTTAGAGACACTCGGCTCCTGTCTCTTTTATAAAGGGTCATCTATCTCTTTTCTTTTTCTAACTTTCCCTCCCTCCACGAACAACCTCTCCTTCGCGCTCTTTCTTTAGTTTTCTTTTCTACAGCCCTTCAACAACCACACAGCCAGCATCTCTAATGCCTTCCACCCACCATTTCCACATGCAGCTCTTTCAGTGGTTAGATCACACGTTGCTTTTAGAAGATTAAACCAAATGTAATCCAAAACTAAAGCCCAGAGAGCACATAAAAAGCAATGGGGAAATAACAATTGAGATCAAACCAAATAATAAAAGAAGCATGCTGGAATACAACAGCTCATTTGCAGAAAAAAATGGCACTTCCCTTGCTCTTTCCTCCACCACCAGAAGATGTGATTTACTGTTTTTCACTTTCTATCTTTTTCTTTCATTCGGCTTTCAGCAGAGCAGGCAGATACATGTCCACCTTCAATCTAACACCTGTATATATATATATATATATAGCCCTCAAAACACCCAATTCCTGCCACAATGAGCCTGCAGTGACTGTGGTAGGAACATGTAAACCATCAAGGTTTGAGAAGATGAGAGAGAGGTGGAAAAGAGAGACTGGGATTGCTCCTGATTGCAGACAGCCAGCCACGTTTCACTTGCTCACTTGCCATTTATCCTTCCATCCCCATGCAAACTAAGTCAAAACCCCAGAAATTTAACAATGAGGTGCCATCGTGTGCCAAAACATGGGACGGAGAAAAAAAGTGAGCAGCTTGGAACCCTGTCATTTTTCCGTGCAAGCCCCGCTGCTGGTATCTTATCTGCTCAATCCTCTCATCGTCATTTAAATCTCCCCCTACTCCATCCGATCCCAGCCGTGGCCCTATTTAAATCTCTCCCTCCTCCCAGTCCACCACATTTCTAATGCTAATTATTTAAACCTCTCCGTGCGCTCTATCCCTCCCATCCACCAGCTAGTTATTCAAATCTCTCCCCGCCCGCTCTCCCTACAAGCCCGGTCCCAGTTAAAAGGTGCTTGACTGAAGGGTTGATCCGGGCTGTTATTTTCAGACAGAGGATAATACTGCTGCTTCTTCTTCCAGACTTCTCTCCTTTCCTGCTCTGTTTTCCTGGCCTTCTCATATCCTTTTCTTTCTGTATACAATTACACAAACTCTGCAGCACATATCCTTTTTGAAATCAAGAGGTTTATTTGCCATGGTAATGGATTGCAGTTGTTAACAGCGCACGTACATTGTAATAAATCCACTGTTTGCCATATCAAATTAGGTGAAAAACAACAAAGACAGGGTTAGGAAAAGATATGGGCAATGTACACAAAATGTGTGTATACTTAGGAAGTTAGATAGAATCAGTTATATACATGAAATGTGTATATGTTTAACTCTTAGAGAGGAAAACAGCTGCATGGGAATGTGACCTTAGTGGGTCTTTGGCGGCCTGGTGCGGGTCACTGTCCCCAGTGTTAAGTGAGTGGCGAGAGTGAGTGACTGAGCAACGATGACACAGTTTGGGAGGTCAGAGGGGATAATTTTTCCAGGACCAGGTGCCAGCATATCAGTGTGGGAAAGGGGACATTGAACTCTTACATGTTACTCATGGTTTACTGGTTTCTAAATCTTTATTTCTATCAGTCAGAGCTTTCTATGCTCCGTTTGTCCGTTCGCACTTGCCGTTTATGCACTCGCTCTCTCTCATTCAGTTGGAGGAATCTCGCTGTTAGTCCTGTGGAGAAGCCACCTACACATGGAGCATCAGGATCACAGCTCAGTAAAACACCAGAGCTGCTCACGGCACTGAACAGGAGTCCCACTCAGCATCACTACTTATTACAGTTACATAAATGCTGGTTTCCAACAACAGCCACCCCACACAAACTGCACACTCCCATATGCACACCATGCCACAGCGGTATACCTCATGTGTGAAGCAAAGCACCTGCAAGTAAAATGTGTTCACCGTTCTGTACACGTGTGTGTGTGTGGAATTCATGAAGTTGTTTTTTTATATCTTTAATGTGAAATGTATTTTATGCATAGTAACAATTTCAGCAAGAAAACATTTACAATTTCAAAGTGAATTTCTTTCACGAGAAGAAAACTATTTAAAATGAATAATAAAAAACAAAAAAAACAATCAGATCAATATTAATAAATTGCTAAAACAATAGATCCCATTCTCTTCAACATGCAGCAAAAAAAAAAAGGAGTGGACGTCGAGGGGGTGTGCTCACCTTGGTACTCCTGTCCAGGGGTGTACGCGATGGGGTTGCCCGTAATTTGGAGGGTGAGTAGCACCTCTCCCCCACCTTCTGCCACCCCGGCTCCCTCCAGCTCCCCGTGGTGGGTGCACAGGAAGAAGAAGGGGTTGAAACGGGGGTAGAAGCTTGCGGGGGGCGCCCCGAAATCCACGCTGCTGCTCCCCAAGACAAGGGCTAGCAGGGCACAGCCTAAGGCACCCCCGAGAGAGGCCCGCGCCATGGCCATCTGCCCTCACCAGGCGAGGGGCTGAGGGAGTGACGGTGGGTGAAGAGTTGAGGAGAGTGATGAGTGGGAGAGCGAGGAAGGCACAGGTAGAGTTCCAGAGAGAGGACAGCTTTTGGAGTCCACAAATGAGTCGAAAGTCCAAAAGTGCGTGCGTGAGAGTGTCTGTATGTGCAATATTTATGTGTGTGAGTGTGTGGGCTTGGCCGTCAGGAAAACTGTACAGCTCTGTTCTTCTGCTTCCTCTCCCCTGTCCTACCTTCACTCTCTGGGAGTTCAGAGCTTCGCCTGTGCTGTCCTGCTCCGGCGTTTAAATACCTCACCCCCTCCCTCTGTTTCCCTCTCTCCTCCCACCCTCCCTCCCTCCCTCCCTCTCTCTGTCTCTCTTTCGCTCTAACACCAGCTCCAAGCGTGCTGTATGCGCTCTACGAGACGGCCTCCCTCCTCTCTCTCATCCAGCTCTTCTCTCCTCCCTCTTCTCTGCCAGTCTATCACTCTGCCTTTTTCCTTAATCTCTTCCTCCCCCCCCTCTCCTCTCCTCTCTCCTTCTCTTTACCTCTCACTAAACCACTGTGTTACTCCACATTGCACTCTTGTATCCCTCTCCTGAGACCTTGGCTGTCTTATCTCTATGCATCTGTTAGTTTCTTCATCCCTAACCAGCCTACTGACATATCCCTTTCACTCTCCCTCTCTTTCCTTTGTCTTTTTGCCCGTCCACCAGATTGTCTCCTCCTCTCCCACCCACTATCACACCTCCTTTCTCCCTCCCTCTTCCGCTCTCTTCACCTCCCTCTTCTTCCCTGTGTCTCCATGCTGCTCTCCCACTTAGTCCCCCTCCCTTCTTTAGATCTCCCTCTTTTTCCAAACCCGTACCTCTCCGTCTCTCCTCTCGTCCTCAGCAGCACTCAGATTTGTTTTTCTCCGTCTCTACTGTTGCTTTTTTTCATGGGTTTTCCATCAGAATCTCCTTTTCCACAGGATTCTCCAACTTTTTTCTCCCTGTCAGAGCGGCGTGCGCTGCCTCTTTGCTCTAGATGAACCCACCACTACGATGCAGACACCAGCCATAATGCTGCTCTCTCTCCCCCACCAGCCTCTGTTCCAGCTCACCAAATGATGGATAAGTATTTCAACACTCTGCACACACACACACACACATCTTGTTCTCTCCTTTTTCATACGGAAATAAATACAAACAACATGAATCTGCTGCACCTCACACTTTTCAGCCACACACTCCCTCTGTGTCTCTTCCTCATCCATCTCTTGCTCTGTGTGTAAGTGATACCCCCCCTCTATCGAAGATCCTCTCAGCAGACAAGACACTGCTATATAATGTGGTTCTGCAGAGAAAACCACATTAAATAAATTATCACAGTAAAGGGGGGGAACTTAAAGAACTTGCTGTTAACACCGCTGAGCGTCTCCTCTGGCGTTTCTCTTTAGCTGCCTGCTGGGTTTGTGTGGTTAAGTGCCTATTACAGACATAAACACTCCCAAGCCAGCAAGCTGCACACACACACTCACAGCCACTTCATGTCCAAACAGCCTGACTGACCCACAGCAGGAGCACACAGCCAGGCCGGCATGGCCAGATGCTTTCACAGTTTAAACCCTGAATCACACACACACATACACACACACATGTCCATATGCACATTCACGGTTTGGATGATGTTCCATATACTGTATCTCTGCCTATTTTTTTTGTTTCTCTCTGCTTTGGTATTTTGAATGATTTATATTTTTCTCAAGCGAAGTCATTCACCTGCCAGGCCGGCTGCTGCACCCGGACCAGCTTCAGTCAGCATGTTTATCCATACTGCAGTCCAGATATTCAAGAACGCAGGACAAAAAGGCAAATATTATGTAACTTTAAAGAGCTTCACAGCCTCACTTTGTGGATTTTTATTATGGTGGTCAGTCTGATCTATATTAATTTACAAATTAACTGTCGGAACTGTCAGAAAAGCCATAACCGTGAGGCTAAACTACAAAAATTCATCAAATACAGTCTTGTAGGGGTGGGAAAAAATCCATTCCCCTATGTATCGCGATTTTATTTTTACAATTTTGAAATCGATTTTGAAATGCCAGAATCAATATAATGGCTTCATTTGAGGTAGAAGGAAGTTATCGTTTTTACTGTTGTAGTCTGAGTAACGTGACGTCAGATCCGTTTCAAGACCAAAACAAAACCAAAGCGAGGAAGCAGAAAATGACGGAGGGTCCGCCGTCCGCGGGGATACATCCGGCACCCTCACATTTTGAATCCAAAGTATGGTAAACACTACACATACAGTAAAGTATGGAAACACTTTGGGTTTCACACATTGCCAGGAAAAGCTAGACATGGCCAAAGCTGCATGCTAACTCTTCATGAACATCAAGCCAGCCGTCACTCTCATCTCCCTAGTCAAATGCAGCCGATGCTAAATGCATTCAAATGGAGCTGACCATGGATGTATAAAGACAACGGATCATAGCGACGGACTTGGCGAAGTTAGCGGAAATATACACGTGTGACTACTATTTTCAAAATAAGGTGTTGAAAAAGGGTATATACAACACACATACATGGAAATCTGATTATTTGAATTATATTCACCAGAAGTATAAAACATGTTACATGTCCCTAATAAATTAAAAAAGAAAATATCACTTATTTGTGAGAGAAATGTCTTTATTCATTGATTTTTTTGTTTGCTAGAATTTTTTTTTATAAATAATTCCTGACAATTACTGATATATTTGACTTCAGGACATCTCTGACTACATAAATACTGACAATCAAACATTTTTACTGTATTCATTTGGAGATTTTCCAAAGTAAAAGTCACTAGAAGTGTATGATTTAACTTTTTCCCATGGTATAGTGTTGAAAAAGTTAACAAAAATCGCAATAAATCGTAATACTTGTAGAATTGCAATACTTAAAAATCGCAATATATATCAAATATCACGTATCGTGATAGTATTGAATCGGGGGATAAGCTTATTGTCCCAGCCCTAAAGTCTTACTACTGTCTTCATTAAATGTCTGCTCCATGCTCTCCTCGTCATATTTAGTCTTGCACCATTCAGTCTCCACTGAGTACACTTTATGCCTGATGAGATCATGTGTTTAAGTTTGAGTTCTTCAGTTTTTCATCCATGGACATTACATACAGCAACAACTCTCTTCCAAAAACTTAAAAAGCTTAAAGAACCATGTCATCACAGTCACTCAAAAGAGAAAGCAACGATTTTCCTCAAATACTGTCCACAGTAATACTGTGACCAAACCCCTGCTGCTTCTGTTGCCCATGGGACAACACAACATCAGAGAGCTAAATAAATGATGTAGAAAGCGTGACAGCTGCTTCACGAGGACCAGGTGTGTTATAATGTTTGTTTTAGTATGCCAATTTAAGACAATGTCAAGGGTGTGCACCATAGCACTGTGAGAACAGCAGTGGGAAAGAAAGTACAGCAAAGAAACAGTGTATGGTCGAACTGCAGGCAGTAACTTTTCAGAAACACTGTGCGTCCTCCCCAGTTGCTCTACGAGGTCAGATAGGTGGACCATTCTGCTGAGACTGGAGAGTGAGGTCCGAGGTTATCTCAGTCCTCCTCTGTTGTTCCTCTCAACCAGTCCGCCGCCACCCTCCAGCTCCTCAATGCCTTAATTAAGCACTTTTAATTAATCTAACTGCATTAACTCACCGGTGAGACTCCTTAAAGAGCTTAAGTCCTTACAGTATGTGCAGCTTTGATAGCATTCTACTCTGTAAATGTTGCCAAACTGTAGTTAAAGCCTTGAGACCACACTGAAGAAATATACCTCTTAACTTTAAAGTTTTGACCTGGATTCAGCATTAAACTTGTGTTTCTTTTTAATAACAAGTGAACAAGAAGTTTCTTCTGAATCCAATAAAAGCAAGAGACATTTCAACACAGGTAAGCTGATCAAGATAATGTCACTTTTCTGAAAATAACAATGTTTTTTATGATCCAAAGTGAGGTACCAAATGGCCATAGAAATCCTCTTCGCTAGTTGATGGGGCCATGCACAAATGCAATGCGGCTTCTGTTCTCACAGATAAAATCAAGGTGGAAGAAAGGTGAAATCCAATCACAAGAAGTCAATTGAAGCACATCCCAATCCATCTCAAACGGACAAAACACAATATATCTGGCTAAAAGACACTTGGGACACTAGTTTCAGGGTGACAAATGTAAAATAAGCAATGTTTACTCTTTGGTGAATGTCCAGTTCGCGCCATACTTTAAGGCCATATTGGATGTGACAATCCTGATGTGGTTTTCTTATTAATATTCCACTGACAGTGTGACAGTTATTCATGACATTACATGACAAAATGAACCTGACCTGCCAGAGAAGCAGTCATTGGAAACTGTTTGGAAAAGGGCAGGCACTTTCAACAAATACTTGGCAGGTGATTGGGTAAACCATCTGTCAATCAAACACTTGCCGGAGCCAGTCGGATGAAGAGTGAAAACATGAAAAGCCTTCAGTGCCATTCTTTGCTCTTCTTTCAACGAAGAAATACATTCCAGTTCTGATATGACTGATGCTATTGCAGCTCCTCACAGGACGCCGATTGGTCCGTGCTCTGACTTGCCGGACACAAAGACATTACTTGAAGCCTGACAAGATAGAATTTTGCTTGATCTTGTGACATCGCGAGATTCCAGCTGCTGTGCAAGGTAACTACAAAACAAAATGCACTAAAGCTTGTAGACAGCCTATTATATAACTAAAATAGTAAGATAGTCCCTATGATATGACACCATATGAAATCTCATTAGCCATGTCTCCATCCTAATGTAGCATAAATTCTAATCCAATCTTTTTTAAAAAGCAAAACAAAATGCAAATTTAAGTGCATTTTCATCCAGTACTGTTAAATTAGGAGTTGGTTCATTGAGATAAGCAGTAGGTGGTGCTAATTCTCCAGTCAGGTGCCATTAAATCAGAAGAAGGGGGCGCAATGAGTTGATGTAATTAAAAGAGTGCCAGTCAATCCCCAAATGGTGGAATAAAATGCAGAAAACATGATGTAAATATGGCATTTATGTTTGTTTCATGTATTAATTAATTTGAGGAAGGTTACAGTCTCTTCATCGCTCCACACATATCTGATCCTTTTGTCTGCCTTCATTTTTTGTCTCTCCAGTGGAGTGGAAGCATCAGTGGACGTTTAGGTCACATGATTTATGTACATCATGACTAAGTCTGTTTCCATCGCACTCTCTCGGATTTTGCTTTTATCGATACGCCAACTTTTCCACCTCAGCCAAGTGTAAAAACGTATTTAACGATTAAAAAGCAAGTGATTTCTTCAAATTTTCTGTAAAAATTCAAAATGCACATAAAAACAGATGGAAATGCACCTCTTGTTGAGTAGCTACAAAGGAAACTTGTCACTCTGCAATAAGAAGAGAAGGTGAGGCTGAGCAGTGTGATGATACCCGGTAATCAGAGCACGCTCCAGTCCCCTTTTCAAAAGTAGAAACCACATCCCTTTTTGCCAGTTAACTGGCACTACCCTCCGTGCAACATGGCAGAGGCATGAAACCCAAAACAGTCCAACAATATTTCAACATTTCAGGGCAAATCTCCCCCACCATTGGCCCGTTGCCACTTCCAGGTCTTTAACAACCTCTGTGGCCTTTGCCAGAGTCAGTTAAAAAGGCTTTTCAGGCTTGGATAGCCCTTTTTTATCAGCAGTAAGGTATCAGCAGGCCAGAAGGACTGAATCTTCTGAGTTTGAACAAGCAAAAAGTCTAAGGAGTAATTTAAGACACCAAGAAAAAGTACTTTTGGTTGGTCTCAGAGAGGTTTTGGTAAAGCATCGACGACGGGTCAGAATGGGGCGCAGTGCTTTCATAAGAGATTAAACAGGTTCACTGGAACACATGTAAAATCGGACTGGTACAGTGACAACCAACACAGCTCATTATTTTAATTAGCCAAACTTATTTAGAGAAAAGAACTGTGTCAAAACATCTTCATTCATTTCATTGAGACTACTGAATTGACACAACAGAGTTTGCAGACACAAAAAACTCAGGGTTGTCTGGCAAGAAGCTGATCTTGGCTCAGTTTTTTCCACGGTTCAGCCCGTGGACTGATTGCACTGGTCAATTGATTATGTAGAAGCACATATTTAGATTAATTATTAAAAGGTTAATACATTTGTAGCCCAGTGTTTTTTTTTCTTCCTAGGGATATTTTCATTTGAACATGGCCTTTGTCTGTTAATGCAAGTTTTACAGGTTTCACTTCTACACGCCAACAGTAGCACTACTAATAGTATTTAATGCCACCACCTCCATCTGACAGAGCCATAAGGTGGAATCAGATTAATAAGAATGTGAGTCTTTGTCACACACAATCCCGGTCTGATAATGGAAAAAAAATGTGCCATCTATAGGTCACCAAAGACGGTAATTGTGTCATAGTTCATCATTATAAAATGTGTGTGTGCATATATGTGTGTTTGTGTGTGACCTTCTGCAGCCTTCTCTGACCGGAGCTGCTAGCAGAGATCGGTCACAGCACAGAGTTCACCGTCTGTTCCACACACCCCTGCTGAATACACACACAAACTGCTCAGTGTTCAGACACACACACACACACACATTTGCCCAAAATGAGGACCCCTTGACACGGTGAGCAAGATCTCAGAGCGCTAAGACCGAATGAACGCCAGCACAAGTGTTTCTGATGCACAAGTGGCAGAAAGAGAGAGAGAGAGGAGTGTTTGCCAATAGCGCCATCTGTTTTACCTGTAGCAGTCTGTATTAACAGCAACACACTTCCTTACACCTGATGGCCTCTGTGTTTCCTTCATGTAGGTCCTGTCCTACATCCATCCCTACAACACCACGGCCAATCTGCAGCCCCTTCCCCTACAGAGACACTAATACACACTTAAACACACGCACACACACAGTGTGCGACTGGGGGCTATCGTTCTCCATTATGAAAACTAGGTCGGGGAGGCGTGGGTGAGGGGAGTGGGGCAGTAATTATTTTTATCATTATTAATTTCCACCTCAAGGTTGCGCCAGGGCTTTTTTGTCCGCTTCAATCTTCATTTCAGACCCCCTGCATCCACACACACACACACCGCCACCAACACTACCACTGTCTTTGAAAAGGCTGCGTGCCAAACAAGGCAGAACAGAGGGTGGGGGCACAAAAGAGGAAAGAGCTCAAAGGGATGGAAAGAGTGCGATGGCAAGGGAGAGAGGGGAAAGCAGAGGCAGAGGGAGGCAGGAGGGGTTGGATGTGTCGCTTCATCACTCACTGGACCCTAATTTACACTAACAGGTTGTTTACTCGATATGGCAAATGATAATAAAAGCCTGGGTGTTGGAGGAGGGGAGAAGGCAAGAAAAGAGAAAAAGAGAAAGAGAGGCCCTGCGGGAGCACTTCAGCTGTGATGGCTTGCACACTCCAATTAGTCCCATGAAAAGCTTGTCCCCCCTGAAAGGAGTCAAAGGAGGGGTGCGTTACTCAATGTGTAAATAAAACCAGCCAGGATCACCCCAAAAACTCAATGCCCCGTCACAGAGGGTGGACTGCAGTCACAAACATCAAGGCTACGATGGTAGTCGGGCACACAAAATGAAAAAGACACTTGAGTGTCTTGAGACCATACTGTAAATGCCACATTTTTTTTTTACCTTTTTTACTGTATGTGCTGTTTAGTTACAAACACTGAATATATTTCTACGGTACACATTACAGGAGGATTGGACAGACACTAGAAACTAGGGCTGTCCTTGACCCAAGAAATTCTTAGTCGACTAACACTCATACGATTTTGTCGACTGATTGATTAGTTGATTTAATCAACAGATCTGTGAAACTGAGTTTCTACACAAAGAATCACAAAAGCATCACTTTAAATCTCTTTAAATCTTTTCAGAGATGTGCTCATAAGTTTCTAGGAAATAAGTCATTCAGCATGAAAAAAGCATAAAAATCAATAATGGACTAAAGACTGACCAAAACAACAGATTAGTCGACTATTCGACTAAGAGGAGGCAGCCGAACCTAAAACCCAAACGTTTTTCCAGATGTTCTAATTGCAAATATAAGATCTGACTGAACACAACACGACCCAAGAAAAATAAGATACAGTTATAATGAGCAAGTTTGCTGACACAAAAGTCCACGTCTGTGTTTTTCCGTTTCCTTAGCCCCAGTTTAAGTCACTACACATACTGTAGGAGAGCTCTTTTTCCATGTGCACTGCTGCCACAGAATAAAAAAACATGAAATGCCACTACTCCAGAAGACAAACACTGTATTTTGATTCCTGAACTACAGAAACACAGTGTTGAATGGCACCAGTTATCTGTTTGTAACCAGAAGTTCTCCCAACAATGGTTCAAAGTCAGATACCGAGAAGATAAACAACACAAGCCTTCCACAGTAATTGAAGTATTAATCCACTTCTGCTCCAAAAAAAAAACTGTGGGTTCATGGGTGTCCTTTTCTTTTGGTCCATTTAAGCTCTGCTCTAGTTGCTGCGGTGTCTAGTCGGGGTTTGGTCTATTTCTTCTATGCATGGATGGTTAGTCTTGTGATAATGTCCAGCCCAAACCACCTGATGTTTTCAAAATGTTTCACTTCATTTTGTATAATGTATTCAGACTTCTTTGGTGCAACTGCTAAAATAATTATAATTGTTAATTATGTATTCTAATTGTTCAGTAATCGAGTGACTGATTCATGATTGCAGTTGAAACGAGTGATTTAATTATACTTAACACTTCTTAGAAATAGTCAAGCGTGCACATGACAAAGTGAACATTGCTTGTTGTGCTCTTTCAGTGAGCAGCAGGTCGGCTCTTTTAGCTTTGAGCTCAGATATTTGATGTTTTTATGTTCACATCTTTAAAAGCAGTGCTGCTACACGTGAGCGGGTGATAAGAGGGCCCTGTCCTGTCTCCAATACCTTCAGGATTAAGCCGAGAGCCTCTGGAAGTGGCTCCACTGACACCTTGACAAATGAAGCTGTCCCGTACACCAAGTGGAGTATTATCCTTTGAAAAACAGTAGGATCAACATTCCCCACATACTGTGGTCATCCTCTCTCACATTCACTACTCTGCAGACCCAAATCTGTTGTTTGGACAAAGCAATATAAACTGTCTGAGCGCTAAGTTGATGGGTAGTAACTTTGTCTTAGTGAAACCGTCACTTCTTGGTAGACACAATTAGATAACGATTAATCAGTGTAGTATGTGTGACTGTGTGTCTGAGAATTTAGCCAAACAGAATTAATCTTGACAAGAGAACAAGTGAGTCAGTTGTTTTTACCTTCCAGTTTTAGGCCACATTAAACTGCTGACCACATTTGAAAAGCTGCAGACCTGATCTAAATGTAAACTAAGTGAAGCCCCTTGAAGAAAACCAAAATAGTTGAGATGTTATTTCATTCCTCAATATAGAGACTAGGGATGTTAATAATTAACCGTTTAACCGTCAACCGACATTAAGAACTTTAATCGATTAACGCTATCGGTTAAACGGTTAAACGGTCTACCTTAAGAGCCCACCTGAAGAGAGTCTGAGCCGGAGGTTGCAGATACAGGAAGTTGGCTCCGTTCTTGAGCTCACTTGAGCGGAGGATTTGTTGCGTTTATTCACACTGTGTGCTACACCTATATTCACAGCTATAATGCCACCGACAACCCCACACGGCCTGTCAGACACTCGCTAAAGTTACACCGCGCTGACTGCGTATCTGTGTGGCTACGGGAACACGAAGCTACCAGCAACGCTTCAGCTACAAACGTAACACAAACACACACACATTTTGTCGGACACTCGCTAAAGCTATACGCCGGGCGACAGAGTATCGTTACGCCGGGCAGACACACAGCTGACAACCTGCTAAACTAAACTAAATGATGCGGTGGTGGTGGCGGACTTTTACTGGGAAAGTGGCTGCATGTGTCTGATAATACACGCGGAACCGTGGCTGCTACAGTAACTCTCCTGGACGGGTGAACTGAGGACTCAGTTGTCCTTTGTGCTCATACACTGCAGCTGGCACACCGATGCATGAGACCATGAGATGTACTAATCTTGTCGGTTAACAGTTAAAGCTGAAGTAGGTGAGATTGGAGCAAATATGATTAAAAAAATATATTTTTATGAAACGGTCGCTATATCGTGACAGTAGCACATGAAACAGGTAGACTGAAAAGAATCATGTGCCTCTGTGTCCTCCGGTGCTCCTAACGGCATCTGCAGGATTTCACAGACTGGAGGAAAACAAGCAGTAAGAGCTGATCTGAGGTCCGCTGTCCATCTGCTGTCTATGAGAGCCGGCTGTCAATCGCTCGCAAACTCCGACCAAACGGTCAAATTAGGCAGCGCTCATCAAATATAAATCAATATTATGTTACTGTAATGCCTATTTCTCGCCCTAAATGTCTTCAGAATAATCTTGTAGTGCACGATTTAGCTGTAAAATGAGAAAGTTTGTGACGCCGCCGCCATTGTGAAATCTGTTGAAGGAACGCCAAGTTCTGGTCACATGACCGGAGCACAGCCAATAGGAACGCTCTCTCAATGAAATGACCTATGATTGGTCAATGTCTCCCGTCATGGACTAGATTTTTTTAAAGCCTGAAAACAGAGCCATGAGGAGGAGCAGAAGTCTAGTTTTCTCTCAGAACACTTGAATTACAATATGCTGAAAGGTTATTATGGAATTTTTACCCAATGATGCCAAAAATATACTGCCTACTGACACTTTAATAATCGGTTAACGAGGGTCGGCTATCAGTTAAAAACGTTTTTAAAAATTAGCATCCCTAATAGAAACAATGTTTTCTAGTTGTAAGACATTTACCAGGATATCATCATCAACCATTGTTTATTCAGGGAAAACCGACTGAGCATTGCGCTCTTTTACAGCAATGCCCTGAAACCACATTCATATGGGCTAAAAGGATATACAATATATATGAAGATATGCAAACTACTCTACATGTTTTAAGATTTGTCTTTCATGATTTCAGATTCACGTTTTTCCCCCCAAACTAATTATGTCTTATATATATATATTCCTAATTGAGTTGAAACTGGTCATGTGTACTGTTGAGCTACTACTAGCCAGAACTGAAGTGTGCACTCCAGTTGCTGCGTTTGCAATTGGCCTGTGAGACCAGCAGCGTGCCAAGACCATTTGTTACTGAGGTGAGTTATACCCTGGAGCTGCTTGGCACAGATCATTTATTTTTGCTTTGCACGACTAAAAACATGTTGATGAAACACACATGTATTGTTTTGAAGAAGAGAAAAATGTCTTGGCTGATGATTTTATCTCTGACATGGCTTTCAGCTTTTTACTGTCCACGATTTTGAGGGAACACCTGTCGTGGCCGTTCAGAATTCAACATTGGCCTTTGCCACCCCTGACACATTTCTCGGTTTTGTCTTGAACTTTATTTTCAAAGGAAATATAAGGCAATGCTTTAATAATCAATCATACAGGCAGAACTAATTTTTACCACTCAGCCCATTGGCCTTTTGCCGTATATCATAGCACAGCCAATATTTCAGTATAGACCTGGACCTCGAATATATTATTGTTATTACACTATAGTTTCATCAGTAACATTTTAACTTTGTCAGACAGGTTTTTAAGTTTCTGTGAATAAGAAAGGTTCCATAAACCAGCTAAATTTGATTAGATAAAATATCTCTCTTCTACCTAAATTACCGTAATGTTTTTTTCTTTCAAAAAATTACAATGTACAGTAATATAATTACGTGTTTGCTGTACCTTAAGTTGGCTGAGTTTTCAAATTTGAAATTAACAGTTTGATTAACATTGGTCGGCACACGTCTTGAATAATTTACAGTAGCCAACAGTAAAAACAGTAAGATACATTAATTCCTTTTAGAAAATGGGTAGCTCAAATCAAGCATTCTGATTGGCTCATAGCCGTGATGTAATACCCACATATCACTGCTATGATGTCTTATTGCTTTGTTGTTCAAGTATCACTCCGCGTCTGAGAAAAAAACATTATTGTTTTATTATTACAGCGGGTGGCTGTGGCTCAGAGGTAGAGCGGATCGCCCACCAATCAGAAGGTCGGTTCGATCCCAAGCTCCTCCAGTCACGTGTCGAAGTGTCCTTGAGCAAGATACCTAACCCCAAATTGCTCCTGAAGGCTGTGCCATCGGTGTGTGAATGAGTATTTAGATCAGATCCTGATGGGCACCTTGTATGGCAGCCTCTGCCATCAGTGTATGAATGTGTGTGTGAATTGGTGAATGCTGACATGTAGTGTAAAGCGCTTTGAGTGGTCGGAAGACTAGAGAGGCGCTATATAAATGCAGTCCATTTACCATTTACCATTAATAAAAAAATATTTTCACATCGGGGCGAACAGCGGCCCTTAATCACAACATACCACGGCCTGTCGTGAGCTATTGCTTAAATGTATAAGCTGCCAAAAGATAAGTATAGTGCCATGATAAGAGTATGGGAAAGAATTGGGACACAGCTACAGTATGTTATGTACAGTATGTATAGTACACACTTACACAATATCCCTCCCCTGCTGTCTTCCTTGCCAGACAGAAGAAAGTGCATATTTCGGCATTCAAGCGAGGGCTCCGTTCCATTGAACAGACAAATAAGTAGAGGTTAAAGTGGCAGTAGGCAGTATATTTTTGGCATCATTGGGCAAAAAGTCGATAATAACCTTTCAGCATATTGTAATTCAAGTGTTCTGAGAGAAAACTAGACTTCTGCTCCTCCTCATGGCTCTGTTTTCAGGCTTTAAAGAATCTAGCCCGTGACGGGAGACTTTGACCAATCACAGGTCATTTCATTGAGAGAGCGTTCCTATTGGCTGTGCTCCGGCGTTGTGACCGGAACTTGGCGTTCCTTCAACAGATTTCACAATGGCTGCTGCGTCACAAACTTTCTCTTTTTACAGCTAAACTGTGCACTACGTGATGATTCTGAAGACATTTCAAATAGGCATTAACGTAACATAATATTGATTCATATTTGATCAGTGCGGCCTAGTTTGACCGTTTGGTCGGAGTTTGCGAGTGATTGACAGCCGGCTCTCACAGACAGCAGATGGACAGCGGACCTCAGATCAGCTCTTACTGCTTGTTTTCCTCCGGTCTGTGAAATCTTGCAGATGCTGTTAGGAGCACCGGAGGACACAGAGACACATGATTTTTGTCAGGTTACCTGTTTCATGCACTACTGTCAGGATATAGCGACCGTTTTATAAAAATAACTTTTTTTCCAATCTCGCCTACTTCAGCTTTAAACGAGTACAGGTGCACATTGTTGTCCCAATGGACTGGTCCTAGCTGCGCCTGCCCTGTGAGCCACACTTTATTCCACAATGCTGAACCCATCAATGACAAATACTGCGGTTCTAACAGACATCATTGTCCGCAGAGGCCACAGCAGCTGTGTGTCTGTACATGTCAGTTTAAATGGTGGAGGCACTTCATAGCCTGGCCAATTTAAGTGTGATACATTTTTCAATAGCTGTGAGTCATAGTTCTTTCTGAGTTCAGAGCATGGCAAAGAAGTGCATCGCTCAGGGCTGCCTGCGTCCACAGACTGCTGGCCTCGTACTTCTTTTGCATTTGCTAGACAGACAAATCTGTTCTCCAAACTCCTAGTTTTCAGTTCAGCTCCCAGTTCACTGCCATCACAGCCACTCTCCTCCCATTCTGCAGTCATGGTAACGGAGCTGTGAAAGAACAAGCTGAGGGATATGAGACATGGGAGATGACAGACACATGGCCACATTGTGACAGAGACAGACGGAGCGAGTGCTGAGTGGTTTGACACCACAGACAGCCATTTCCCCATCCTAACATCCAGCATGCAGGCAATTAGAGAGGACAGGAGGCAGAAGTTATGTGGGACACAACAGAGTTGAGAAAAACAGGAATGCTAGTGTTTGAGTGGCTTTCGAGAGCAGAGTGAGTGGAAGTAACCGCTGAAAACATGTTTTATTGTTTAGAGGCGCATCCATGTATTTTCAGTCCCGAGGTATCATTTTCCCAGCTGACATGGGACTAGTTTCCTGTGCAAGTGCGATCAATGAGCTGACCTACTGACATGAACTTTACAGCTCCAAATCCCCTCAGTTATTCTTTCTGCATTCAAGAGAACATAAGCTATGAGGGTGGCTGAAAATCAATGAGATAAATGATAGAGAAATGTCCTAACATCTGAAATCCTACACGCACACTCACAAAAAAAACCTTCTGCGTTCACAAAAAACTCTTATAGCCTAATAGATACAATATTGATTTTAGTGTGGTTGGTGCAAATGTCCATGAACTTGTAAAAAACAAAAAGACAAAGACAAAACAGCTCCGCTGTGTCCTGCATAATCTGAGCTGTTTTCAGGCATTGTGCTCAGCAACAGCCTGGGAGAGGTTGCTTTTTCTTGTGTGTGCAATAGATGCCCAGCATGTCTGGCACACACATAATAAAACAGATCCATCCCAAAAGATACCATTCATCCCTAGACACCAGCTCAGGCTCTCACTTCATACAAGATAGAGGGTGCATAAACACACATGCAGTGATAGCAGCGATGAAATGCTCATAAACACTGATAAGATACACACAAACTCTCACTCACACAGCGCTAACACACTTGGAAAAAAACACAGGCAGTAGTAATAGAGGTGTAAATGTGCATGCACACACGCACATATTTGCACTTGCAGATATGCAGAGGGAGGAGGGGGAAGGGGGCACTGAGGCCATGGAACATACAACAAAAAGCAAGCAGACAGCCTTGAGCTATGAGCTCAGCTAAATAAATAAATAAATAAATAAGTGAAAATCTCATTTTAAACCAGTAGCTTCACCCCTCCCCTTGGAGCCCACTCCTCCTCCTCCTCTTCCTCCCTGCTCTCCTCCTTCTCCTCCTCCTCTTCATATCCCTGATCAAGGTTTCATTCTGGAGAATCACAAAGACTGGCTACCCAGCATTCATCGCTTCAACTCCATCCATCCCACCTATCGTGGGGCCTCCAGAGACATGGACCAGGAGCGCTGCACTGACTGTGTTTTCTGCTTTCCTTTTATTCCCAGAATGAATTCTGGCAGTGCCAGACCACAGCAGGATCTGACACCTGGCAATCAAACTGCAGAGGGGGCAGGGTCCACATTGTACTGTATGTGTTTGTGTGAATCTACTGTTACAAATTCAATTGGCTCCCCATTTCATATTCCACAGTTTATTATGTTGAACTTTGAGGCTGGTAGGATGAAGCCAATTAGAGGAAGACATGGATGTCATGGGAGCTTATAAATTCCACACCGAAGACCACCGTCGGAACACAACCTTCTTGTTTACCATCTAGGTTTAGCTCCACGGGCTAAATGCTGCAGCCCACCACCTCATTTAAGCCGAGTTTTAGCCGAATCCATATTGTGCTACATTGTGTAAACAAGCAGAGATAAGTAGTAGCTGTGGGCATGTGGATTCTGTGGGTGTGGATGCTGGAGAGACACAACAGATCACGGCTGTTTTTGGCATGTAAACCCCACACAGATGGATGAACATCCTGCCCTGGGCCGGGTAAACCAAATGGATTTGGTCAGACATGACACAACATCTCTTAAACAGACCACACAATCGTACTCTCGAAACACACCAACAGAGGAAGAAAAGGTACGGACAAGGAGAGGGGGGGCGTTAGTGGCGACCAAGTGAGACAGATGATACAGATGATAATGTGCCCTTCATCTTTTTGGCAACGAATAGAAGGAGGGAGGCCTTTGCCCTTAATTATAAGGGTCAGTGGACCGAGAGCTGGTGGTCCCACATGGCGGGGATCAACAAGTCAAACAAATGCACAGACACACACAGACATCCAGTTGATTTAAAGGGAGTCAATCAAAGATGAGCCCCTGCTTAATAAAGTAAAACCTACCAAAATGCAAATACAGCACCCACACACACACACACACACACACACACAGGCATATTCAGTGATAGCATTTTATCAGTCAAGAGAAAAAACAAACACGAAAAACAGATGAGTAAAAGAGAACATCTCGGTGGAATTTGTTTCCTGACTTTATATTCACTCATCAATAAAAAAGGACGATGTGCACTTGCGTGTCAGATCATAAAAACCAAGGACAATAGCTGTTCCACTACAGTGTACCAATGACAAAGAGAACGGAGCCTCATGCACACCTGCTCCACCATCATCATGATGGCTAGAGACTGTAATTAACAGCGAGGTGCAGATACACATTACCATGAACATGCAGACACACACACAGCCACACCTTTACACAAAATAAAAATGGCCCGCTGAAACCTTCACTGTAGGTCCTTCAGCACTGTGCTCCACACACTCATTGATTCAATTACAGGTCAGAGGTCACAAGACAGTCCCATCCTACCACAATATACAATAGGACCTCCCCCACTCCCCATCCTCCCAGCATTTCCCTCATTCATTTATCCTCCTCTCTTCACACCCTTCTGCTCAGCTGTCATCTCTCACTTCGTCTCCTCTAAATGGCTATTGACTGTGCTCACAGAGCTTTCCTTCTTTGTCTGTCTCCATCACAAATGTGTCTGCCAATCACAGGCTTATGTTCTTTGTATATTCACTTCCCTGCTCTGACCAATCCTATATCTAAGGGCGCTTTCACAAGTCGTAGTCCGTTTGGCTAGTCCGAATCAGAGTGAAATTTATACTTTTGGTTAGTTTTCTATTTAATCTGGTTCGGTTTCACAGTGCACAAATTAAAGCAGACAACGTGATAATAATATGCTGTGGGGCGCGTACAAGGAGCGAATTTATCTTTTTCATCTCGAGAGCTCCCACTTCTACGCAGGGTATTTGAGTACTTTGAAATATATTGCACAAATCCCTTCTCCTCCAGTTTATCTCCTATGAATTTATAATAAACGTTGCTATTTTTGTGGACTTTATTTAACGTATTCTGTATATTCTCTTTGGCCCCGTTGTCAAGCAAACATCAGACTTCTGCAGAAGTCCAGGTCAGTCCTCTCCCACTCATGTTAACCTGTCGTTTACCTTTGTCCATCTCAACAAATGCTCGCACAGGCAGCCTGCGTTTTGGTTCGCTTGGAAACGGTCTGAGACCTCCTCTAAAAGCGATCTCGTACTAGTTGTTTTGGTCCACACCAGAGTACGATTACTGCGTTCACAACCGCCCAAACGAACCACACCATGAGTTAAACCGCACTAGAGTTAAATCAAAACGGACTAAATGTTGGCTTGTGAAAGCGCCTTAAGAGCTAAGTAGTGTGCTATCTTTTTGTTTTTTTATCTAAAACCTCTTTCCATTAATTTGCTCTCCTCTTCTGGTATTCCATACCGTTCCAAGTGTTGTTGTTGCAGTTTCTCGACTAATCTATTTTCTCTGTGGTTGGCCTTTTCTCAATCATTGCCCTCTCTCCAAGCCTTCTCTCCTACGCTCATCCACTGTTACTCACTCAATTTCTCTCCTACTCTCTCCTTTATTCTTCCCTTATTCCCTCTCCCCTTCACATGGTACGTCTCTAGCTCTTGCCCTGAGGGAAGCTCTCCCTTTCAACTCGCTGGACCTGGAGAGAAGAAAAATCTATTCCTCTCCCTCTGTGTCACTGCACTGTATTTGTCTCTGGTAACTAGCCAGGGAGGTCGATCCTGTGTGTGGCAGTCACTGTGTTACTGTGTCACTGTGTCAACATATGGCTGGCTTTGTGATGCAGGGCACGGTAACATTACTCATCTTCACTCAAGTATTTGTTGGGCATTCAGCAGTGTTGTTTATATTGGTATGGGGCAAAGTATTGAGTATATTTGAGCTAACACAAAATCTGCTCTACTATACATTAGGGCTGTCAATCGATTAAAATGTTTAAGCACGATTAATCGCATGATTATCCATAGTTAATCACGATTAATCGCAAATTAATCGATCACATTTTTTTTATCTGTTCAAAATGTACCTTAAAGCGAGATTTGTCAAGTATTTAATAGTCATATCAACATGGAAGTAGGCAAATATGCTAGATTTATGATATGCATATGCCAGTTTCTCATCGCCTATCCTCCTTCGCAACAAGCTAGTATGACATGGTACCAAAGGATTCCTTAGGTTTTCTAGTTTTATATGATAGCAGTATCTTCACTCTAGCTTTAAAACTGAGCCTGCCATGCTAATGCGTTAAAGAAATGAGTGGCGTTTAAATAAATTTGCGTTAACGTGTTATTATCGCATTAACTTTGACAGCCCTACTATACAGTATATGCATTAATGTGGCCTAATGAAAATAAGAAAAAAAAAGTCAAAACACTCATTACAAAATCCAAATAACTGGTAGAGAGACCACAGGAACAGGGAGGAGGGGAGCCATGAGGGCCAAAGGAAAGTTACACGTACATACAGTATACATACTGCTGCTACACTGCGCCATTAATAGACATACTGGTGCGTTCAGGAGAGTAAAAACATTGACCGCATTGAAAATGTTGTTTTTGAAAGGCTTAACGTAAGCAAATACAGATTGAAGCAGAATACTTCATTAGATAAAAACATGTTTGGAAATGATTATATCTATCTTTTTTTAATACATTTTTGATTTTTGGACTGAGACAATTACAAAGACCAGGATGACTGAGCGCCATGTCACTCGCTGAGTGTTTGTCTGAGATAAAGGGGGGAAGAGAAGGTAGAAGGTGGAAGGTGGACTATTGTGCGCAATGTTTATGTAAGTTATTAATAAGCTAATAATTCGAATGTCAATGTTATGAATGAAGCTTCGAACTATTTGGTGCAGCCCTGGAAAACACCCTCTAGGATGATACTGATGTTGCGGGCATGCAGATGTATTGGCGTGCCAGCTTTGCCAGTCTGGGAGATCTTTCCACCAGTCTGTCGGCTTTGTCGACATGGCGGCCTCTCCCAGCGCCCTCAGGTTGCGAATGCAAGTCATTGAAACATGCTTTAAAAATACACTGTTCTACTTATATCTAGAATGTAATAGGAGATCACGTTGTTTATATTTCAGATCTTTATTTGATAGTTGATTGATTAAATTTTATGTGCTTGATCAAATTCTAAACGACCAACTAATACATCGTCATATACAGTATATATACGTACTGCATATATATATATATATATATATACATATATATATATATATAAATCCCTCGTACAGACAACCAGACACCTCACACAGACACAAGGCCATGCCTCATTAATCTATCACTCCAACAAGCACCCCCCCTACACCCTTGCTCCTCGCCCCCACTACGCATTTGCTACTTGTCCTACACGAGCGTGCCAGATTTACTACCTCTCTGCTCACCGGCAGAGGTTAGGTTGATATACAGTGAGTAGTGAAAGAGAAAGAAAAGAGAGGAAAGAAAAAGCGGAAGAGATGAGAACTGAGATTTTAGCACTCCATGCCCTCAGCACCTCTGCTGATGAGTTTTGCTCTCCTGGCATCAGTCTAGTAAAGAGCGTTGGAAACTCATCACCTTTCTGGGCAACAGCAAAGGTAATTATGACTAATGAAGTGCAGACTTTTACGGCCAAACATGGGCCTAACTGCATTTTGTGTTCATAATGGCATACAGAGAGACACACTCTGCTGCACTGCATAAACATTACCCAGACGCAGAATCAAGGTCACCTCAGCAGATTAGCACAGCCTGTAAATGAGTTCAATTAAACAAGTTGCTAATGACTGTCAGCTAATGACCGAGTCCTACACTGGCAGTTTACACAAAGCAAAGCCTCTGTATATCCTACACTGTGTGACAATCAGCCCATCTACAGGTACATCTACGGATTGTTCGTGTTGCTAAAAATACATTATAAATGTCTATCTGCTCTGAGATTTGATCCATTAAAATAATTCTAACAAATCATTTACTTGACATGCTTTGTAGCGCTCAACTAATCCCTGGGGATTAATGAGAGCAGATTTTGTAAAAGAAAATAATATTCAGCTAAAATGAAATCAATCATGGAAGTGGTAAAACACACAATGGAGTAATTTCACTCTACACAATGAAATAAGAGGACACATTTTGATCAGCTAAAATCTAGTTGCAATAATTAAACATGAGTAATGAGCTCCTCCATAATTAACCTGCTACGCTCTTCTCTATTAGAGAGAAGATCAAGAGAGCGCCACAGACGGAGAGATATGAAATGTTCACACAACAGCGAGTGAGATCAAACCCATTTGCTTGGACCAGGGTGGAAACTTTCCGTACAATTAAATTGCAATTTCCAATCACGAACTGGGAGAGGGGATCTCATCATCAGCAGAAGCTGATGGATTATGGTTATGAGCCTGAGCGTTGGCTGTCACAGGGCCAGACTAGGCTCGCTCACCCCCACCTCCCCTCTGCTCGCCATCATTTACGCCAAGCTATTTAACAAGCGATTATGCCATCTCGTTGCATTTGACGTCACGGTAGGTTGTTTGACCAGGAGCAGCACATGGGCAGTCAGGTCAGGAAGAGCCCGGCGGCAATTAAAGAATCACCATCATCTTCTCTGAAGCAAAACATAAACAGATTATAGAAGCACTCAAGTGGAGAGGCTGTTTTGTTTTAGGGGAGATAAGAAAGTGAAATAATGTGTTCACATATTAATCAGCGAGGGCCTGCACAACCAGAAATAAAACCTCACATACACAAGGGAAACAAGCACATAATGAGAAGCTAAAGGTCAATCCAGACCCTTGAACAGAGGAGGGCAAATTCTAGCTCCTCTGCAATCTGGTTCTCTGCCAGGATGATTTCAATCTTGTATTTTCTTCTCTTATATTTTCTCTTACCAGTAAAAACTTAATGTCTGAATAAATTTAAAGGGCTATCGGTCTAAAATGGGCTAACGCACAGATGGAGACTTGCAGTGGAGGTATGGCAAGAAGAATTCAAATATTAAACACGTTTTATTACACAACTTTGTTGAATACTCGATTCTGAATGTTGTTGTAAAACTGTTGAAGTATCAGACTGTGAAAATCCGTATTTAGAAAGACTACACACCCAAAAGTCGCGTAAGTGACGTCTCTTTCGCTAAAGCTATGATGCCTGTGTGTTTCGGACTGGGATGTCGTGACAAGAGCATTGGGTCTTGCTCGTTCTTTCGCCTCCCAGCTGATAAAAAGACCAGGAGTCTCTGGATAAAACACATCCGCTAAGATAATGTTTAATTTTCTGCGTGGAACATAGCTAAGTTAGCTAGCTAGCGTGCTACGAGAGATGTAGTTCACTTAGCGGTTTCACACAAAACATTGACAAATTGACAAACATCATATGTGTGATTCATGGCACAATTCAAGCGGAATCAAAGAAATATTTGTCTCTCGCCGTTAACTACCGTACATATTTTTTCCGAAATAAGATCCCATGGGGTTCACAGGAAGTGGAGGGACTCCGCCTCTCTATACTGTTGTTGCCCCCCCCACAATGATCTGTGCAAATAATAGGCTGACTGACAACCTTTGTCATAGAAAGTCATGACGTGTTTGGTATCTCTTCTTCCTAATCAATGCATTGTGGTAGCAGATGAACTTATCCCTCACAGTTTGAGTTTCATGGCTGTGGTGGTGCCAGGTTTCAATAATATACCCCTTCGGGGAGATAAAAAGTAGTCCAGTGGCTCAGTGAGGAGGCTCTTTATGTGCGGTTTTGGGTCTCAGCCAACACTATACCCCTACTAGAGGTCTAACTCTATAAACAGCTGGCCTCCTTCCCTCAACAGACAAACCACCACGGTCCCAAAGTCCCTCGTATGGGGGAAATGTTTAGTAGGAGTATGAATGAAAACCACAGATCCAACATATTTTATCTGTACAAGACATATAATATGTTGTTAAGACAAATATAAACTAGCATAGGTAGAGATTTTTCAGTGAACTTTCAATGACTGATCAACAATGGACTGTATTTGGAGGAACAGGAAGAGTCACCCTGTGCTCTTGTCCTCTATGCTTCCTTCTTTGGTTGCTTATTGAGGCCAAGGCAGGGTTGCTGTACACTGGCTCAGCGGCGAGCCTCTCTGAAGGAGCAGTAAAACTAACCACCAGTGGGAGGTTAAGCTACTCCAGTGTCACTCTGACAACCCACAGTGATGCCGACACACTTCCTTTGCCAAGTTCTGCGGCTGGATCCTGACAAGGACAAAAATGTTTCCCAACTCGTCCGTTGGGGTCCGAGTCTCACGCCATGGATGAACAAGCTGAATAAATCATACAAGTATGACTGAGAGCGTAGAGCCAGAAAGCCTGAAGGAACAACAGAGTGGATTCTGAGCTTCTTTCATATTAGCAGACTGCCGGCCGCATGGCTGGGGGAGCTGAGCCCTTCGAAGCGCAGGCTGTTGTGAGAGAAACACTGAATTATGCATCTGAGAAGGGTGGGGAGATTGGCTGCTGGCTCCAATACCACCCCCTCCTCCTTTACCTCCTTTCCCATTCACTGACAGATAGATGAGGGCATCTAGATGAAGTTTCACAGGAGGTCAGCGCTGCAGACTCAGGATTGATAGACACTGTGGGGCGTGTCCCTCTTTCTCCTGTTTTCTGCACCATTTCACAGAATTGGGGGAAATGCCACTCTCCGCCCTCTCATCCGACAGGGGGGGCGGGTGGGGAAGGTCCTGTCGCCTCTGGCGAAGACGTATGCTCGGTGACACATTGATGACACATGTGGGCCTCTGAAATCGGCAGAGGGTGGTTATGAGTCCTGCTGTATCGATTCTCAGGGATGAGGACCATCTCCTGCCACACCTACATTGAGCAATGGGGTCAGAAGGTCGCAATTTTAACTGCCTTCCCTCTGCTTAAAAAAATCAATTCCTTATTAGAACTTCATCGCCATCAGCGAGGGAATGGAACGACGTTAAAATGAAGACAGAAGACATTCACCTTTGTCATATATGATTATAGATGCTCTCTGGTTTCCCTCCTGTTGTTATGAAGGAATTTCAGTGGTTCAGTCCCTCTTTCATTAGCTGGGCCCGTACTGTTCCTCCTCCTCATTTGAACCTTTTTGCTCCTTGTCTCTTGACACTTCATTGCCAGGCTGTTGGTTCTATTTCTGTCCATTGCCGCAGGCTATACATTCTGCATATTGTGCATGTACAGATGAAACCCACATATGAAACACCTGCTTTTAACGCACACTGTAAAATATTACATTCACCATGAGGGCTTTTTTTCCCACAGCAATGTGGTGCTATGTGGTTTCTTGGGAGAAATCGCTTCTAAAGCCTGGTGAATAATTGAGAGGGTAACGTTACCTGCTGGTGTAGCTCAAAGACACCTGTGATTGCTTTCCTGTCTTTAATTGATCATTGTTTTTCCACCCGGATGCCGTGTAACAAACGGTGTAAATCACATTTCTGATGTCCTACAATGCTGCTTGTGAGAAAAGCACCTCTGGCTAAATAGGGTTCACGGAGAGACGGTGTTATAGATGAGGGCAAGTCCCTTAATGGATCCTCTCGACTGTCATAACCACCCAAGGCCTGTGGCAGAAACATCCTCCTGCTGTCAATTTGATTCCTGAAACTGGAGCAAGGGGCCCCTCCCTGTCCCTGTCCTCTAGACTACCTCGCTCGCCCTGACGAATGGCTGTCAGTCAGTGATAAACTGGCCAAGGCTACAAGAGACCACAAACACGCAATAAAAGCAACCAACATTAGAGAGCCATATAACAGTGTAATACCCTCCATTGCCACCAATGCACAGTTCAAGAAACAAAGATGCTAGGGCTGTCAATCGATTAAAATATTTAATCGCGATTAATCGCATGATTGTCCATGATTGATCGCAATTATCGCAAATTAATCACACATTTTTTATCTGTTCAAAATGTAACTTAAAGGAAGATTTGTCAAGTATTTAATACTCTTATCAACATCGGAGTGGGCAAATATGCTTACTTTATGCATATATATATATATATATATATATATATATATATATATAGTATTGGAAAACCAATTAACAACACAAAACAATGACATATATTGTCCAGAAACTCTCACAGGTACTGCATTTAACATAGAAAATACACTCAAATCATAACATGGCAAACTGAAGCCCAACAGGCAACAACAGCTGTCAGTGTGTCAGTGTGTTGACTTGATTATGACTTGCCCCAAACTGCATGTGATTATCATAAAGTGGGCATGTCTGTAAAGGGGAGGCTCGTGGGTACCCATAGAACCCATTTTCATTCGCATATCTTGAGGTCAGAGGTCAAGGGACCCCTTTGAAAATGGTCACACCAGCTTTCCCTTGCCAAAATTTAGCGCAAGTTTGGAGCGCTATTCAACCTCCTTCTAGTTTCATATGATACCAATATCTTCACTCTAACCTTACTAATTTGCGTTAACGCGTTATTATCGAGTTAACTTTGACAACCCTAAAAAATACGAAAAAAAAGATGCACAGCTTTTTGATCTAGACAATCTTACACATTTATCAAGACAATTCGCTAAAAGGCCTCCAAATGTATTAATATGCAAAATAAAACCATGGAATTGGTGACTGATCACACATTTATTCATCCCTATATTGATCCATCAATTCATTCATTTGTATGTGTACGTGGGCATTAACCTCCAATTTCAGAATATGCAAGGTCGTAAAGAAGGGGCATCGGGGTACTATACGTTACGTCAATTTTCCCGATTATTTATGAGCTACTACAAGCTGTGGCCAATCTGCAGACACAAACAACTAAATGAGTGCATAAATATAGATGACATGCTCCAGGCTTATGGCAGGAATATACGACCCCCTCAGGCTATAGGTCCATTTCTGCTTCTCCCCCCACCTTGAGCTCAGAGATGCGTATACGTATGGAACAGAGATGGAGGGGGGAAGGCGGTGAAGCTTTTTTTTTTTTTCTCAGAGAGTCAGATTTATGATCTGGATAACTAGATGAGGGCAGATCAGCCTGTCGCATCCACAATGGTACGGTATATTTTTCATAGAGAGCTTACTGCACTATAGCTGTTGAATCCATTACCTGATTTCTGCTTTGCTTGCCTCATGTAGCCCGTCTCTCTGTTTGACATACAATAGCGTCAGCTCATGCATGGCGTGCAGTCATCATGAAAATATGTTCCATAATGTTCAGCATGTTGCCAGGGCATAAATCACCTTAGCTCATGGTACGAAACATTAAAGAAAGAGTGTAAAAAGAGAGAGAGAGATGAATGCAAGCATGTAACATGCAAACATACACTATGCAGAAATACACTCTACTTTCCCCTATTTTTCAAACTCATGGCAAACACACTCCCACTCTCCACCTGCTTTTTCCTATCACAGTAGCCTGCTGGTTGCTGGAGCCCTGATAAATCCCATCATATGCAGAGATGTGGTCCAGACTTGATGTGTGCCAGTGAGTCTTTCTTGACAAAAGGTCGTTACCATTTCTAAACACTGACCTTGACCTGGCTGCTGTTTGAAGAGCTGTGGGGCATGCTCTGTGGCTCAGGTGAGAGGGGAGGGGAGAGTAAATGACTGGAGGGAGCTATAACGGGTTTTTCTGATGTATAACAAACTCCCACAAGGCAAGAGACTATAAAGTACCGTCTACCTTTGTGATTCATATCATTCCAGGTATTCACTGAATAGGATTATCTCCTTGTGCTTGAGATGAAACATCTGCATCAACCTGACTTGCTCATTCTGTCCACCTTTTGTGTGCTCGTTTTCCCTTTTGGGGGGGGGGGTTTGTCCAATATATGAATGTGTGTATTTGCGGTCAATGCTGCGTTCAAAGAACACCTCACCAAGTCACTCTATATTTCTCCATCTCCTTTTGTCCTCCACCCACGCCCTTCCCCACTTCTCCATATCAGAGGCCACGGGGCTTTTTTATCCCCTTCTCTCTCCTCGTCTCGCATCATCTCGTGACTTGGGGTGTTGTGTCCTGCTAAAAGTTTACCAGTTCGTATCGTTGAGAAATGACTGATGCTACATTTTTCATGCGCGGCATTAAAAATTCAAAAGATCCGTTCCCCTTCTTCATTCTGAGACTCAAGGAAAAAAAACAAGTCTCAATAATGGATGAGAGAAAGGTTTGCTAAGAAAAGAGAGCCGGTGTGGTGCGATTGAGCTGAGGGGAGAGAGAGGGAGTGAGAAGGGGGATGGAGAGGGGATGATGTACGGATGGACACGGCGAGAAAGATGGAGACGGACTGAGGGGAAAAGGAGTTGTTGACCAGTGGTTTGGATAGACGGGGAGAGGAAGAAGGAGCGTATGGTGATCTGACCTGGTGTGGTGAAACATTTCTCTTCCACGTGCAGCCTTTGTCCATGGGTGTACACAGCTGGCTGCTCCTGGTGCTCTGCTCTTCGTCAGTCACGCATAGCAAACGCAGCCTGTTCTGTCTCACAATGCCAAACATTCAATACACACATATGTACAAACACACACATACACAGAAACACAAAGAGCTCTCATCAACTCACTGCCACAGGGCATATATTTGTTACTGTGAAAGATCATTCATTGCTCAAGAGCTTGTTTGTCACAGGAAAAATGTTAAACTAGCTGAAATTGCCCATTTTTAACATTCCTGATGGCTCAACGCAGCTATTGTGTGAGCTCTGTTGGACAGTGGTAGCAAGTCGAGGATGGAGACACTTAACCACACACCATGTAGAGGACTGACCAACCACAAAAGTTGTTTCGTAGGATTTCATGTCTGTGCTAGCGCAGATTATCACAGGCAATAAAATATCATTAGTATCAAAACAAAAACATCTACGATGAAGGTTTCAAGTGCCATCTCCATTTCTCTTCACTGACAAAAAGTAAATATGCACATGTAGGCTTCATTGGCAGGCATTTGATTTGCCAAAGTCTGCAAAAGACATCCCTAGAAAATATCATGGTTGCATCAACAGCAAAAGAACAACTCCCAATCACATGGTGCATTGACAAAGAAAATAAAAAAATGCTACACAAGAGGAAAAGTGAAGGAACAGAGAGACAATATTAGACTCATACATTAAACTGTCACTGAAAAAAGGCCTTAAGTGCATCCAATATATTAGGACCGTTTGAGGCACATATACAATGTATGCCTATGGAGATAAGCATTATTTTATAATGTCCCTCTTGTAGTCTGCCAACAAAACAGAGCCGCTGGGGTGACAAGGCCTCTCTCAGGATGCCATCTAGTGGTACATCATAAGACATACAGGGCACAAAGGAGGTCTGCTCACTGTAAAGGCTTCAAGTAAATAGTTTATTTCTCTTTTTCTCTTTTCATTACAACATTTCGATCTACAAGATCTTCCTCAGGCAAGTGCGAAAGAGAAAAGTATTTTATGTTTTGGATGTGCACACTTGGTCCCTCTTACGTCATAACACATACATACCTTGTGCTTGGTTATTTAGCAAGACATTTTGGGAATTGCACCTTCCAAGATATTAAACAAGCTTCACTGAAAGGAAATTTTATAAATTTAGGCAAAAACTGTGGAAAATGTCAATTCTGGCTACAATATATACTGATGAAAACGGTCACTTTAGCTTCATGATGCTGATTTGCTGTACCACTTGAAAGCTCTCAGCCTGTAATATTGTCATCAAACTCCTCAGGGTAGGTCAATTAAAAATCAGGTCAGTGTGCATATTTTAAGTATGTCCTATAAAAAGACATGCCCTTGTATTAAAGTGGATTTATAATGATCAGCCAGGACCAGTAAAGAACAATGACTTCACAAATGTACCCTTATCCTTTTTCAAGACATACAAATGCAAGCCTCAAATTCAAATCTGCAATAACATAATCACGCTAACACTTGCACAACCAAACTGCACCGTCACAGGCGTGCACACACTCACAGATGTTATAGAGCTCATTAGTACGGTGCTCGGCGTTATCAGTCTAATGAGTGCAATATAAACATTTAGATCAGAGGGAAACAGTAGAGCGTCAGTAGAGGCAGAGACAGAACAGACTTCCCATCCTGCCAAAATATCCCAGAAGACCATGTAAAACATTGCAGACCCATCAACACATTGTACACTGGTGCATATCATGATATGAACATCGTCAGTCTATTAAAGAATAAGGCTGACAATGTTCTAGATGTTTCTTAATGTCAACAATAGGGCTGTCCTTGACCAAAGAAATTCTTAGTCATCGATTAAAGAAATCTTAGCTGACTTATTGACTAAGAGGGGGCAGCCCTAGTCAACAAATCTAGGGCTAACAATTACCAATTATTTTCATTGTTGATTAAACTGTTGATTATTGTCTCGAATAATCTATTAGTTGCTTGGTCCATAAAATGTCAGAAAATGGTGAAAAATGTCTATCAGTGTTTCCCAAAGCCCAAGATGACGTCCTGAAATGTCTTGTTTTGTCCACAACTCAAAGATATTTAGTTTACTGTCATAGAGGAGTAAAGAAACCAGAAAATATTCACTTTTAAGAAGCTGGAATCAAGCTTATAAATCATTAAACAAAACAGTTGGTGATTAATTTAATAGTTGACTAATCAAAACAATTAATTGATTAGTTGTCAATTATTAAACAAATCCCATGAAAAGACCAAAACCAACAATGTGTTAGTCCGTCCCTCAAAACTTTCCGACCTCCCTACTCTCTCTGTGACTCTCAGCCCCAAGCCCATTCATTTCAACAGAAGATCTTTAAAAATGGTGACAGATATAAACTTAAAAAAAGAAAAAAAAAGGCTAACTTATTTCCTAAAACAGCTTAGCACTGTAATTTACTCAAGCAGGAGCAAACTGTGATTTCTTTGGGGACTATTTTCAGCGGCGGATTTGGGGTGTTAGTGAGTATTTACTGCAGCAGGACAGTGCAGTGTGAGAATCAACTAAAAATAACATTTCTCAATTGTCAACAAAATGCCAACACTTTTCCAGGAACAGTTTTCCTAAAAGATATGCTAACTAGACTATTTGTCAATTCAGGCTTTCAAAACATTGCAGATAATTCTACTAAACCGTAGACATACAAAAACGTTGAGACACACACACACACACACACACACACACACACACACACACACACACACACACACACACACACACACACACACACACACACACACACACACACACACACACACACACACACACATTCCCACTCTATAATCAACAAATTCCGACACCAGCCAACATCAGACAACACACACACTCCCGCCACTATTCAACAACCCCTCTCATTGTGTTGATTTTGCTCCCTCTCCAGCTTTCATTTGGGTGTTTTATCTTTTGTTTACTGGTGGGTTTTATTCTCAGTGGCTCGGGGAAGCAAAGTGTTGGCAGAAGCTCAGTTTGATCTGCGGTCGTGGTTGAAAAGCGCCAGTGGGGGAAAACAAGGGCATTTTGGAAATATAAAAACACTGCCATGTAATTACAATGAAAATACATAAATATGAGTCCTCCTGACAGCGAGGGAAAGTGCCAGTGTCAGCATTGTGATGGTAAACAGTCTGCGAGGGAGTGTTTGTGTGACTCAATGGGGGTCACCTCTACAATAGACGAGCCCGAGTTTCGACTGGGAAATCAAAAGTCTGGAAACTTCCTCACAATCCAACCAGCCCTTTCAGGCGTTGAGGCTGTGAGTCGGCACACAGCGGGCTGGTGGTGATTTAGCATCAACAACGCCACAAGACAATTTTGATGTGGAGGGGAAAAATGAAAAAGACAGATGACAAGGATTTGCCAAAGAATATGAATGAAAGGTTTGACTCATAGAGCAGATAAAAGCTGATTTGATTACTATAAATAAAAGAGATGACCATCAACACTGTAGATTTCATCATTTATTTTCTATGAAAATACGAGATCTTTTATTCCATCCTCTGTCGTTTTACTTAAGATATGTATTAACTGTTAATATTTTAGCACTCTCATCCCAACCGTTTTGGCCCACTTAGGGTATTACTGGTATTTATCATTGTATTTATTATTATTATTTTTATTTTTTTCCTAATCTCATGTAATTTAACACATGGCAAAGGAAGCTTTTAAGTGTATGTATGTCTGTGAAGCAAAAGACAAATTTCCATGCAAGTGGACAATAAAGATGTCTATTCTGAAGTTACAAATGAAAAACTTTCAATTGGAAATTAAGGCTCGAAGGTCAGACCAAATTTCTACATGATGATAATTATTCCCATTTATCTCAATTAGGGCTTCACAATTAATCTAATATTAATCACAATCACGATTTTGGCTTCCCACAATTAAATGAACGTGATCGACTGCAATATTGACGTTTAAAATGTGTGCTCCGCATATAGAGAACTTTGCTGCATATTAAATCAAGATCGGATCGGGCCAATGCTGACTCAAATAGCTGGATCGGGTATCGGTGACAATGGGGCCGATCTATTCAATTCAATTCTATATGTATATACTATATACATTTTAGACTGGTTTAAGTTTTGACCAAGTTTTGTTGCTGCATTAAAAAGTTTTACACTTGAACTGTAATTCCTGTTAATTTGGAAGATTTTTTACCAAGTTGTTGGTGTACGATTTATTATTTTAATAATAAATAACAATTCAATGACTTACGTATATGTATTTATTTGTTACATTTTGTTTTACAAAGTCAGGAAAGCAACGTTTAAGCAACGTCAAGCATGATGTTGCCTTACACATAACAGAATGATCCCAGTCACTCCCACACAGTGAGGCATACAGTTTATTAATTAAACACTTATCAGCTGATACCCAAAGCCCAAGTATTGCTATCTGTATCAAACGGATCAGTTTTAAAGGTAGAGTGAAGATACTAATTCATCGTGAAGGAGAATGAATAACTCTCCAAACTTGTGCAAAATTTAGGCAACGAAAAGCTGGCATGGCATTTTTAAAGGGGTCCCTTGACCTCTGACCTCAAGATATGTGAATGAAAATGGTTTTATGGGTACCCACGAGTCTCCCCTTTACAGACATGCCCACTTTATGATAATCACATGCAGTTTGGGGCAAATCATAGTAAAGTCAGCACACTGACACACTGACAGCTGTTGTTGCCTGTTGGGCTTGAGTTTGTCATGTTATGATTTGAGCGTATTTTCTATGCTAAATTTGTACCTGTGAGGGTTTCTGGACAATATCTGTCATTGTTTTGTGTTCTTAATTGATTTCCAATGATAAATATATACATACATTTGCATAAAACAAGCATCTTTGTCGGCTCCCAAGTTGATAAGAGTATTAAATACTTGACAAATTTCCCTTTAAAGGTACATTTTGAATGTAAAAAAAATGTGTGATTAATTTGTGATTAATCCCAATTAACTATGGACAATCATGCGATTAATCACGATTAAATATTTGATCAATTGACAGCCCTAATTTTTATTGGAAACATGTATATTCAAAGATGCATCAACAATATATGCAGTGCAAAAACATGTTTTCCTCCATATTCCTTTAGTTTCACTCATGCTGGATGAACTTCTGGTTAAATGTTAAATGTTGTTTTGGCTGTTCTCAGTTTAATTACATGGGATTCCAACAACTCGTTGAACATTGCGGTATATGGGTAAATTTACTTTGCCAATTCAAAAGATTTAATTTACTGTCCAGATTCTAAATGTCTGTCCAGCATAGCGAAATACATTTGATGTCCTGCTAGTGAATGAAATACAAATCAACAGATGGTCAAACCCACATAGTTCTGCCATCCACCATCACAGAAAAACAAATTGAGTCTTAGCACAGGGTTTATGCGGTGAAGTGAGTTGTGATTGCATGGCAGCAACACATCATAAACAGGCGCTATTCCCAGCATGAAGAAGATAAGAGACACTTTTGCCTACATTAAAAAAAGTAAACAACAGTGGAGAAACTTCGAAACACGTAATCACTGAATTCTGATAGAAGAAACGCATCTGGGAAACGGAGAAAGAGCAGCAGACTGAGGGAGAGAGAGAAGAGGGGAGACGCTTATCGAGAGTGGCGCCATTTAAGGTCGACATTTCAAAAAGGACTGTGTGCTGTCCCAAATCACTACTCGACAACTAGTCACAACTGTTATGTGCACACATGAAGACAATCATTTACACAACATGCACAAACACAGTGTGCCCGGAAAACAACAACCTCCCGACGACCCATGCTTATCTCAACACACCCAGGCTTTCTCTCTTTGGCATTCACTCACTCTCTCTCTCTCAAACATACACACAGTGACACACACACTACACACACAAGCCTATCTTTCATCCCAAAAATTCATGGAGGCAAATCTCTCTCATCCTCTACCAACCATTCTTTCTCTTCAACTCTCGCAGGCACCGTTCCCTCTTCTGTCCCAGCATTGCCTCGAAAATCTCCCTGTTTTTTCTGGTAAACATTGACCAATTCGCTGTCACAGCACACTCTGCATCCTTTCTTTTCTCTGGCCTCGTCTCAGTCCAGTGGCTTTTTTCTCATGAAATAATCTAGTGAACTGAGGAAGCCCCAAACAAGTGTGACAATGCTTTTCTCAGTCGCCAAAATCAGGCGAGTCTAACTCAGTATCCATTCTGCAGCACAGGTTTGCAAGGTTACAACTTAGACAGATGAATATGGCACATACATCAGAATGGCACATACGGGTACTTCACAAAAAGTCAAGGCCACGTCCCATTTTGGGGGGATAGACAACCAAAGATCCCATAGACTCATAGACTTCAATGCAATTTGACGTATGTTTGGATTGTAATTTTGACAAATTCGTATGCATTCATCTCTTGTTATACAAAAATGTGTTTTATACACATGTCTAATGTAGCACACAGCTCCTATCACTATAATTATACTGGACTAGAATCAGAAGATACCAAACTCGAACAGGAGGCAGAAAAAGTTATTTGCAATATCAAATGACCACAGTAGACAAAAAGCTAATAATTGGTACCTTGTATTTTAGAAAATAACAAACAAAATAAAATGAATACCCATGAGTTCAGTATACAGATGAATTGCACAAAGATGCTTCAGTTTCAACTCAGCAATGAAATATTTCTTTTGTCACACTCAGGGTTTCAACCACTGAGTTGTTACCAACTATTTTTTCTAACTGGGTGCACCCTAATATCAATAACTCAATTCTCAATATTTGGATCCAACATTCAATGAGTAACAATATTAAAACAATAACCCGGTTCAATATTATCACTTCTCAACTCGTTTCAACCTTACAATTATTCAATATTAACTATTCCAGTAATAGACATTGTTACCAAGGCATCACAATACACCATATCAATAATATGAATTTTCAGTCCATTCACTTTAACCAGTGTGATGGTTAACACTCAGTCCTTTCACCGGCACAGGGAATGTGTTTCAGGGAGCACGAAGAGGGTAAATGTTTTCCAAGTCAAGTCAAAAAAGGGGTTAAGTCAGAGTCTGGGGTTTGAGGTTGTGCACGGGATGCTGGGAGTTGAGTGTAAAGGGTGGTGTAGCCGTGTACAGGTTGTGATGTTTACCCTACCGCCGTGGCAGAAGAGGGGCAAGGTTGACACTTCTTGGCTCTGGGATCTTCAATCCAGGATCTAGATGTCTCGTCTGGGTTAGCTCGCCATCAACTTTGAATCTCTCCAAAAAAACCTGACCTGCAGTTATTGACATGGCAAGAATTGTTCATGAATCAATTGCATTTCTGATTCATCAGGAATTAATAATTCCTTTAAGTTCTACAACATATATTCATATAATGTAGCTTTTACAATCAACATATTTTAAATAACCTTCACAGTGCATGAATTACAAATGAAACTGTGGTAAAATGAGACTATCTTAACTTAACATACTTTTTAAATTAAAACAAATAATATTACATGAATTATAAATTATACAGTGTAAACCTGACACATTACTATTTCCTTCTTATATGTCTGTCTTTTTATTTAAATCAAATACACTATACCATGAAATAAAATACCTGACAAAACATAACTCATGTTGCTTCAGTATTAAACAGTTCTGTGGCTTTACTAGCCAGAGAAAACATTGAGCAACTAAACACTCTTTATGTCACATTTTATATTCTTCCCAGTGCAGCTTTAATTCAGTTGAGCTCTACAACATTTAGCTAAATGCACTGTTCATAGCTTAATGCTAAGTCTGTTACCTCTGGGCCTTTTCACTTGAACTTGTTAGCTTAGCACTTGTTAGCTTAGCACTTGTTAGCTTAGCACTTCTTAGTTTAGCACTTGTTAGCTTAGCACTTGTTAGCTTAGCACTTCTTAGTTTAGCACTTCTTAGCTTAGCACTTGTTAGCTTAGCACTTGTTAGCTTAGCACTTCTTAGTTTAGCACTTGTTAGCTTAGCATTTGTTAGTTTAGCACTTGTTAGCTTAGCACTTGTTAGCTTAGCACTTCTTAGCTTAGCACTTGTTAGCTTAGCACTTGTTAGCTTAGCACTTCTTAGTTTAGCACTTGTTAGCTTAGCATTTGTTAGCTTAGCACTTGTTAGCTTAGCACTTCTTAGCTTAGCACTTCTTAGCTTAGCACTTGTTAGCTTAGCACTTCTTAGCTTAGCACTTGTTAGCTTAGCATATCGTGGCGCAGCTCTTATTTATTACAGCGACTCACCAGTTCGGGAGTTTCTCTGTGTCGCTCAGCAGCTTTCAGTGAGCAGGGCCTCTCTCACACACACATCTATGAGCTTATAACAGAGTACAGACTGTTACCATCATGATTTGACAACGTTATATTGTGTTTACAGCTTTATCTGAGCTATATTTGTACCGTTCAGCAGCAGCTCCTCTCCTCACAGCGTCCTCTAGCGGTTGAGTAGCGCATGCTGTCTAGCCTGCCTGGGCTGCGGTGAACCTGCGCTCTGATTGGCTAAGGCTCCTCTGTGTGTTAACTCTTTGTGACCTGGGTTACACTAATCATTATTTTGTGATCTTGCCTGAACATGAGTGTTCGCAATAACTTAATAAAATGAAGGTTGATGGTGTCATGTCCCTTCAGTCTTCCCCCGTATATTACTCATCCAGACATCTATACATATTTGATTGAATCGTTGAAGTGAAGTGTTGTCTGTAAATAATCAACCTGTTAATAGCCGACTATTTGATCTATATGCTGAGATTTCATTGGAGAGAACAGTCTGCTATAACATTAATGTATGACTGTATTACTGTAGCAGCCTCACACTCAACGCACTAACGCACTCACTGTCACCAGCATCATTTAGTGATTTACCACATCCATCCATTATCTGTAACCGTTTATCCCGTTCAGGGTCGTGGGGGCTGGAGCTAATCCCAGCTGACATTGGGCGAAGGCGGGGTACACACTGGACTGGTTGCCAGCCTATCACGACACATAGAGACAGACAACCATTTACACTCACATTCACACCTATGGGCAATTTAGAGTCAACAATTAACCTAACCTGCATGGGAGGAACCGGGAGAAAACCCACGCTAACATGCAAACTCCAGAACCCAGGAGGGTCCTGTAATGGCAATTTTCATATCTGCAGTTTAACACTGTACCTTTAGATAATCTCAGGGCCTCACATGTTCAACTTCGTCACCATAGGACAGTGACCTGACATTTTAGTTCTCTGTAACTGCAAACAACAGATTGCTGAAATACTTGTTATGTCTTGTGATGCTCTGTTGTCTGCTGTGTGCTGACGCATTGATATACTTTCTATCCTTCTCTTCCTTTCTTCTTTGCACTTATCTTCATGTTATGCTTTAAATGTATAAATACTGACTACTCTTTGTATTCGGGGCTCACTTGCCACAGTCCACAACAGGTGGCTGTGCTCGTGAGTCCATCTGCAGATGTTTTAGTTATTAATGTATGCCTTTTTATTAAATTCACTGAAAGACAAGTTGTTACGTTGGTTTGTGTCTTGTTTTAACAGAAACTGCCACCACAGCCCCAAGCCAGATTCAAACCTCCGTCCCTCTTGCTGTGAGGCGACAGTGCTAACCACTGCACCACCGTGCAGCCCTGATTTACCACACTGACAGTGAATATTCACGTATCGTATGTGCCTCAAATCTCAGTGTGAAAACCTTGGTTAACCCACTACACAACAATCATTTTCTCTCCTGTGACAACGAGTTTCTTTCCCCCAAGCACAGCCTCGGCGACACTGGTGGTCTGGTCTATAGCTTGGAGCCATAAGGCCCATCAATTATATATTTTTTAGGACACGGCAGGGGAACAAATTGGAGATCAGCATTTTGGGAATTATTGTTAGTGCAACTCACTACACAGCAACTCTTCGGCATGGCGTTATTACTATTACCGGTTTGTTTAAAGTAGAAGTTTGGAGACATGTTTCAACTTCTTCTCTTTACGCTGTTACCACTTAAGAAGGACACAGGATTGTTTCCCCTTAAAGGGGGCGTGGTCATGCGAGCCTACTCTTGATGACGTATTGGTCTGATGTATAGTGACTCAGAATCAACTTCAACTGGTTACACCGTCATTATCCGCTCTGTGTCACTAGTCATCATCATGCAACACAACAGGAAAGCTAAAGCTGACTCCCAAATACTTTCTTTATTCCGTTCTGATATCGTTCTGCACAGCACCAGGCTTAGTGAGGGTTGTGGCCCAGAGGGCACGGAGCATGAGAAGCATGACCTTTACTGTATATCTGGGCCTTGACTCTCACAGGGATCAGACAATAGTTAACAAGAGATTAGTGACATTATAAGTCATCTTTCAGAGCATTTGTCCTTTATTGTACAACAAAAAGCTAGAGTTAACATGTCGGGTACATTATATTTATAGCAGCAAAGAATATTATTTGAAATCTTTGGTGCAGTACTATACATTTGTGAGTCATCCTTAGATCCTCTCCTCTAGCCAGCCTGTACCACAGTCTAATGTTAGGCTATACTGACCCCTGGTGGTCAGATGTAGTACTACAATCAAGCCAATATTATGTTTCTGCATTACAGGAGGCTGCAGTTTCAGGAAAGCATTTCTAGAAAGAGACAGAGAGATGCAAGAAAACTGAATAGAAATAACATTTAATTGACATTTGACTGGCTGATAACAGAAAATTGAATTCTAAAAATGTAAAGCTGCCAATTGTACACTACTTTTAGATCCCTTCTGAAATGTGGATATACGATGTAGGTCGGTTATAAAACAGTGAGATAGCACCATCTCCAGGTAAATGAGAGAACTATCATTTCTACAAAAATAAGAAAAAACTCATCATTATTTCTTTAACTCATTTAGCAATGACATTTATATTAAATCAGCATCTTCATGCAGGAACAAATTAGCTATGTACTAGATAGTAGTTATGCCTACACTGAAATACTTGACATTTGGGCTGAAACAATTGGTTGATTAATCGATTAGTCGATTGACAAAAAATTAATCCACAACTAAAAATGTCAAAGATTCTCTGATTCCCGCTTCTCAAATGTGAATATTTGCTACTATTATTTGTTTTTTTTAAGATATTAAACTGAATATTTACACGTTGTGGGGTGTCGGTCGGACGTACTGTATGAAGATGTCAACTTGGTCATCTATTTTGTGACATTTTATAGACCAAAAAATTAATACATTAAACAAGAAAATAACCAATAGATGAATCAATAATGAAAATAATCATGAATTGAAGCCTTAATTGTGATGTTACAATTACTCACTGCCTTTTCCACCAGTTTCACAAACAGTGGAAATAAGCCAACAGCAATAAGTACAATCTGTTCACTTTTTTTTATCCTTGAATTGATGTCAGTATTGTTGTATAAATATTATATCAACATGCCAGCAAGAGATAGCAGAGCAAGTAAGGTAAGGCACATGTTTTTTAATTGCACTATCAGACACTGCAGTTATCTAGTGAAGCCTATAGGCTATTTAGTATAATTTGACTAAAAAATAATAATAATGTGGAGAATAAAGTATACTTTTTGTCTCCACATTATTATTATTATTTAGTCAAATTAAATAAGTTCAAAGTTATAAACGTATGTACTGAGTGGACTAATGCAAACTAAGAGAGTCTTGCTGACAAGTCAGCAGAAAATAGGAAAACATGTTTCACAATCCATCCATGATACTACTTTTGTCTTCTTCTTTTGCACAGTACTACTGTACAAGAAAGAGGTCGTGGACGTGAAGAAAAATATGAAGAACCCAAATGAGATGAGGACGACAAAGATTGTAGTCATGAAAGAGAGACAGCAAGAAGGAGTTTACACCAGTTTAACAACAAGAGTGAGCCAGGTTTAGGTAAGCGAACGGCTAACGGCAACACTTACCTCATTTTTGGATTCCTAAAAAAAGACTCTTCTTTACGTGGCTGGAACAAACGAATGTCCTTTATGCTTGTGTATCATTATGAACTATATTTAAGTAGCGTCATTACATTGTTCCCAAGCTGCCACTGTGGTTGTATCCTCACGTTTCTCCTGGTCCTTCTCTAGACTTTGTCTGAGTTCCATATCGCACACTTTTTGTTTTTCCTGCTCTTATAAAGTACATACTACTGTTGCATGCAGTATGCACACAATTGGGATATACAGTACTACTTTGTCATAACATTGCACCTTGAACTTTGACCCTCTTGCTCATATATCTGCTGTTCAGAGGATTGTGGGTCAGAATAGCCAGAAAAAATACTGCATTGACATACTATGTTTTGGGAATACACCAAATATTTTCTGGCATACTAAATAGTATGGTAGTATGAGTATTGGAGCGCACAGCTGGTTGCATTCCTCTGAGCAGTGAATATATGAGCAAGAGGGTCAAAGTTTGCGCAATGTTATGATGAAGTAGTATGTACTGCATAAAATGGGACAATGTTATAATAAAGTTGTATGTCCCAATACTGCATGCAACAGTACCTACTTTGTAAGGGCAGCCGCAGTACGTACTGAAGTAAAAAGAAAAAGTATGTGATTTGGAACGCAGCATTAGACTGACCCTACAGTACAGTAAACCCATAATGCAGTTCAGTACAACCGGTGGTGGAAGAAATACTCAGATCATTTACTCAAGTAAAAGTAGCTATAGGTACCACAGTGTAAAAATACTCTGTATATACTGAAGTAAAAGTACATACTGTATCTATTAGCATCAAAATATACTTAAAGGTCCCATATTATGCTCATTTTCAGGATCATACTTGTATATTGTGTTTCTACTAGAACATGTTTACATGCTGTAATGTTAAAAAAAACTTTATTTTCCTCATACTGTCGGCCTGAATATGTCTGTATTTACCCTCTGTCTGAAACGCTCCGTTTTAGTGCATTTCGATGGAATTGCGACAAAATTGCAACAGAATTGCAACAGAATTGCAACAGAATTGCGTTGCTAGGCAACAGCTTGGGTCCATGTGTTCTTCCTGTCAGCTGGTGACATTCACATACACTGCAACCAGGAATAAACTAGGACACATTTAGATTGTTTATGTTTAAATCTGTGTAAAGGGTCTAAATATTGTATATGTGTGACATCACAAATGGACAGGAATACCGACAGCTTGTTTCAAATGCGGAGTTTATGAATACGGGCTGTGTGTATTTCCCCGTGGAATGAGTGTTTCGATACTTTCACAGTATTTATGTAGGACTTAAGCCTTATAATATGGGACCTTTAATGTACCAAAAGTAGAAGTAGCCTACTCATTATGCAGAATGGCCTATTTCAGAATAATATATGCATATTATATCACTGAGTTATAATTAGTGATGCATTAATGTGTAAGCATCACTAATGTTGGAAGCTGGTAATTCAACTACTTTACATACTGCCAGCTAGCTTATCATTTATGCATCAGGGACATTTTGGGCTTTTTAATTGTTAGTTTTTCGATCACTTTGGCTGTGTTAATGCAGCAGAAATATATCTTTAACTCTATTTTATTGTATTTTTTTATAGTGTAAAGTAGTTGGTATGTACATTGATATAGAGATAGTGTTTTTCGAACCTATACCTCATGGCTTTTGTGTGAGTGATGCACGTTTTTTGTGATCTATGTAAATTGCTGCTGTAACACCTCAATTTCCCATTGGGGATCAATAAAGTACATCTATCTATCTATCTATCTATCTATCTATCTATAATCTATCTATCTATCATCTATCTATCTATCTAAGGCATACATTTTGGCATGGGTGTGAGTTGTTTTGTTTTGTTTTTCTTCGAATTTTAGAAGTTCAACCTCATCTTCTATAATAAGTATAATAAACCGTGTAGCCCAAATACAGACACTCAGACCCTTAAGGACAAAAATATCCCCACTGAAACCCATTAAAACCACAGTGTTTGATCTCACAGTCATTATAGCATAAAATCATGCATTCTATTACAGCAGGCTTTCAAAGCCATTTTCTCATGTTTGCCCTATGGGGGTAAATACATGCTATTTTCCTGCTTTCCACTATGGGTTATTGCTGCTGTGTTATAGAGCACTGCAATGTTTAATGCAACCCCCACCCCCTCCAACATTTAGTATGCAGAAAATAATTAAATTTTTGTGTTGTTGTTTGTTTGTTTTTTTGTTGTCGTTTTTCATTAAAAAAAAACAGTGGCATTATGCAAACAAACTGGCATTTAAAGGGTTAAAATTCTGAAAATGAATGAATATTTGGTAGTTATGATCAGGACTGGAGTTACTTAAAAGATTCAAGTGTAAAATATATATATTTGACATTTTTGTCCTCTACAAGGACATCAGAGCAACTTTTTTTAAAGGGATGCACAAGGGTTAATTCATAATAATATATCATAATTTATTAAGTGGTTTATATTTTGTAGTAATAATCTAAATCTGCAAAGTAACTAATGTTGTTAAATACATTTAATGGAGTAAAAAGTACAGCATTGGCTACTAAAATGTAGGGGAGTAGAGGTATAAAGTAGCATAACATGGAAATACTCAAGTAAAATACAAGTACCTCAAAATTGTACTTAAAACAGTCCTTGACGAAATATCCTTAGTTACATTTTAACACCATCATGTATGGCCTTTAAATAACCATGGTGTTGAATCAACACCTCTCTAACCAACAAAACTGAACATACGTTTCAAAAAAAGTAATTGCAGAGCTGTTGTATTGGATTGTATGAGATAGTACAGGTGTAATTAAAACACTAATAGTGTCAGTTTTCATTATTTCTCTAATTAAATATGTGAAAATTGACATGTCCAAGCCTCATTATGCTGCCTGTTCTCTCAAACACTGATGCAGGTGCACATCATCTCTCATTATACAGCAAAACAATGTAGCCTACTTTGCTGCTGTACACTGCAAATTTCCCCACTGCGGGACTAATAAAGGAATATCTTATCTTATCTTATTTACTTCTGCAAACAACAACTATTCGCTGCTTGCAGTGTATTCAGCCCTGTGCTTTTTTCAGGCCACCATGTGCAGTTTGCATGAAGTGTTACATAACCTCCATGGCATTCATTCATTCATTCATTCATTCTCACTGTGCAATATCATTTTCCACTTGTGCAATTTTGTTAATAGTCGGTTTCATGTCAATACTGTATATGCTGCTCCTATTTTTATACTTCCTTCTATTTAAATGGTTAATATTGTGTTACACTTTGTTTAGCTCTTTTTTTTTACTGTGTTAGCTGATGCATCTTGTTTTTTGCTTTATCCCCTTTGCTGCTGTACACTGCAAATTTGCCTACAAATAAAGGAGTATCTTATCTTATTTTATCTCATTTACTGAACTGCAAACAACAAATATTCGCTGCTTGCAGTGTATTCAGCCCTGTGCTTTTTTTCAGGCCACCATGTGCAGTTTGCATGAAGTGTTACATAACCTCCTGGCAGCAGCAGGGCAGCCTTCATGAAGCCGAGCAGTGCGTCTCTAACACGGCAGGTAACACAGATTTACCCTGCTAAAAAAATATATATATATATATATTTAACAGCATTCAACCCCTTTTTTTTCTTCAGCATATTATTTGGTCAGTCTGGTGGTTGTTGACGCAGAGACACCCAGAAGCTGCGTCTCTCTCATCTGAGAGCCCCTCCCTCTCTCCATCCTCTCTGACTCCAGCATCAGCATCACTGTGTGATGCATCACCACTGTGTGATGCTGCCATCATAACCCGGAGAACAAATTCCCCGTTTAACGATCGTGAAGGGGGATTCGTCGTATATTTTGTGAATGGTTATTATTATGGTCGGCTGCATTCATTTGTAAGTACCAACCAGGCCTATATATAATGTGTTACTGGATGCGACCCCATTCAGACACATAATAGACCACACGACTCGTTTGCTTGGCTGTTGCTATTTTTATATTTTGGGCTTGTGCGCAAATCTTTGAGGGTGAATAATACATTTCTCTCTTTCAGTCGGAGGTTTTTTTTCCAAGGACATCCATCAGTGAGCCACACGGTGCTGCAGAGATGTGGGACGCAGCCTCTTTCTGTTTTTGATGCTGATGCTGATGAGTTCATATTAGAGTTATAATCGGTCATATCTGGGTTCAAGCTCTCTGCTGCTCTCTCGGTTCATAAGGATGCGACGTCATGACTCGATCGCTGCTGCCTCGCTGCCAGATGTTGCAGATGTGCTGCAGCTGCACAGATAGACGCTCCTCTTGCTCTCGCTGCTGTTTTTTTGGGAGGATGCTTCTGTAAGTCCTCGCTTTGTGCTCGGTGCAGATCGCATTCATATTTCTTTTTGCGTAAAATGATACCTGGATCTGCCGCATCAATGCTGCCGTCTGCAGAAGCTGCGAAACTGTACCAGACCAATTACGTCCGCAACTCGCGTATGATCGGACTCCTCTGGGCCATCTTCACCATCCTGTTCGGCATCGTTAACGTGATCATCTTCTCGCAGCCCTACTGGATCGGAGATGGCGTGGACACTCCGCAGGCCGGATACTTCGGCCTCTTCCACTTCTGCTCCGGAGACGGCATCGCCAGAGAGCTGGACTGTCAGGGCAGCTTCACGGAGTTCGCTGCGATCCCCTCCACCGCCTTCAAGGCCGCCTCCTTCCTCATCGGGATGTCCATGATGCTGGTCTGCTGCTGCATCGGCTGCTTCAGCCTCTTCTTCCTCCTCAGCACCTCCACCGTGTACAAGATCTGCGGCTGGATGCAGGCAGCATCAGGTAAGAGACTTTACCTCCTATAGTGGGCTGCAGGGGGATGATGGAGGGGACCTTGAAAGGGGCTGAGGATAGTTTATAATCACTGTATTCATGAATGCATGACAACATATAGTTTATAATCACTGTATTCATGAATGCATGACAACATATAGTTTATAATCACTGTATTGATGAATGCATGACAACATATAGTTTATAATCACTGTATTTATGAATGCATGACAACATATAGTTTATAATCACTGTATTGATGAATGCATGACAACATATAGTTTATAATCACTGTATTGATGAATGCATGACAACATATAGTTTATAATCACTGTATTCATGAATGCATGACAACATATAGTTTATAATCACTGTATTTATGAATGCATGACAACATATAGTTTATAATCACTGTATTTATGAATGCATGACAACATATAGTTTATAATCACTGTATTCATGAATGCATGACAACATATAGTTTATAATCACTGTATTCATGAATGCATGACAACATATAGTTTATAATCACTGTATTCATGAATGCATGACAACATATAGTTTATAATCACTGTATTCATGAATGCATGACAACATATAGTTTATAATCACTGTATTTATGAATGCATGACAACATATAGTTTATAATCACTGTATTCATGAATGCATGACAACATATAGTTTATGGTCACTGTATTCATGAATATGTATGCATGACAATATGCTTATGTATCAGTTAAGTTGTTGCAGCAATTTTTGGGTTGGTACCATTTGTTACACCAATTTGGTGCTTAATTTAACCATTTTACCACTCACGAATTGATCAAAATGATCAATAATCCCTCCAAAATACCACATTAAGACACTAAGACCTTGAGGAACACCATAGAAAAAGCCATGCTGTGATTTGTCATCAAAAGCTTTTGACATTTGGAGATTTCTGCAAGAATAGGTGATTGGATGGCGAGCACTTCTGTTCTGGAAACTGCTCCGAAACCCCCTTATTGTCAATGTACTTATTCACAACATGAATGCATGACAACATGGTATCTTCCCAGCTACACTGAACACAGTCCTAAAAAAATAAATGTTGGGCCCTCTAGGGACAAGATCTTAAGTGTCTGAGGGGCCTAAAGTCTTTCTGATAAGGTCTGTGGTGGCAGTTTCTGTTAAAACAAGACACAAACCAAAGTCACAATTTGTCTTTAAAGAAATTTAATAAAAAAGCATATATTAATAAGAAAAGCATCTGCAGAGGGACTCCTATAGTGGGCTGCAGGGGGATGATGGAGGGGACCTTGAAAGGTGCTGAGGATAGTTTATAATCACTGTATTCATGAATGCATGCCAACATGATATCTTCCCAGCTACACTGAACACAGTCCTAAAAAAAATAAATGTTGGGCCCTAGGGACAAGATCTTAAGATAAGATAAGATAAGATAAGATAAGATGAACCTTTATTAATACCCAGAGGGAAATTCAGGTGTCAAAGCAGCAACATCAGCAAACAGAGTGAAACACAGGAGAGGTAAAGGTATACACAAATTATAAAAACAATAGAGATATAAAAGATACAGAGTTAATGGGTGAACATAGTGTATGCAGTCCGTCAATAAATAAATGTAGTATGTGCAATAAATAAATGTAATATGTACATATGTGCAGTCTATAAAGTGGTATATAGGATGTAAAGTAAGTGTAAAGTGTGCCAGTGGTTAGAGTCCAAGATGGTTGCAGATAGTGCATGTTTAAAGGTCTTAAATTCCTCATAGTTCTCATATGGGGTCAGTCTTGGTTGTGGAGCCTGATGGCTACCAGCATGAAGGACTGACCCAGGTGCTTTGTGTCCCCCAACATGCCACGGCAAAGAAGAGTACACTGGCTACTACAGACTGGTAAAACATCTGCAGCAGCCTATTACACACATTGAAAGACCTGAGCCTTCTCCTGTAGAGGGCCTCTGTGTTGTCATTCCAGTCCAGTTTACTGTTCATATGTACTCCCAGGAATTTGTAGCTGTCCACCACCTCCACCTCCTCCCCTCGGATGGTGATGGGAGTTCGGGGCCTCTAGGCCCACCGGAAGTCCACCACCAGCTCCTTGGTCTTTCCAATGTTAAGCTGGAGGTGATTGTTATCACACCACCCTACGAAGTTCTCCACCAGGGCACTGTACTCCTCCTCGTTGTCATCCGCGATGAAGCTGACGATGGAGGAGTCATCGGAGAACTTCTGTAGGTGGCATGTACCCGAGTTGAAGCGGAAGTCGGAGGTGTAGGTGGTGAACAGGAAGGGTGACAGCACAGTTCCTTGGGGGGCGCCGGTGTTGCTCACCAGCACATCTGACAGGCTGCCCTGCAGTCTGACATACTGTGGTCTGCTGGTGAGGTAGTCCGTAATCCAGGCCACCAGGCCATGATCTACCTGCAGCGCTGAGAGCTTCTCAGCTAGCCGGAGTGGCTGGATAGTGTTGAAGGCGCTGGAGAAGTCGAAGAACAATATTCTGATGGTGCTGTGCGGTCTCTCCAGGTGTGTGTAGGCTCTGTGGAGCATGTAGATGATGGCATCATCCACACCGATGTTTGCCTGGTGTGCAAACTGCAGGGGGTCCAGGGAGACGCTCACAAGGGGCTTGAGGTGCTGCAGAACCAGTCTCTCAAAGATCTTCATGACGTGTGACGTCAGAGCAACTGCCTGTAGTCATTGGGGGTGCTGGGGTGTCCCTTCTTGGGCAAAAAATGTCTTTCTGATCAGGTCTGTGGTGGCAGTTTCTGTTAAAACAAGACAGAAACCAAGGTCACAACTTGTCTTTCAAGTAAATTTAATAAAAAAGCACATATTAATAAGAGAAGCATCTGCAGATGGACTCACGAGCACAGCCACCTGAGTGGGCTGTGGCAAGTGAGCCCCGAACACAAAACTAGTCAGGCCTTTATACATACTAATACAAAACACACAGACAAGTAAAAAATAATAAAGTGAATCATTATCCTTAAGTGAGCACAGAACAGACAACAGAGCATCACAAGACATAACAAGTACTTCAGCCCTCTGTTGTTTATAGTCACAGAAGACAAAACTGTCGGGTCACTGTTTTTAATGCTTATGGTGACGAGGTCTGCTAGATGTGAGGCGCTGAGATTCTCTAAAGGTACATGGTTCACTTTGGCCTCCTGAGATATGAAAATTTCCATTACAGTTCCTTGGCATGACGCGTTGTGGAAACCCCTTACACTGGGGGTGGATTTGAATTTGATCGATCAGTTGTTTAGATAAATGATTCGTCAGTGGGAGCAGCCAAAGTGAAGATAAGCAGACAGTGTCCAGGATCTCTCCTGGAGCTGTCAGCCAACACACTGCTGAACACAGAGTGCTGTCCATGGTGCTGAAGTGTAGCTCAGAACATTACTGGTTCAGTTACTGTTTGACTGTGTAAGCTACAGGTGTAGTATCTCAGCTTATTTCAAAATATATAAATAAAATCTAGCATTTACAAATATTACTGATATAAATAAACCATCTGCAACTGAAAACATTGATCACTTTTAGTATCTGCCTTGTGTTTTATATCTTTTATTATCAAAAATATCCAATATCACAATCAGACAACTCTATTTACAAACTACAAATGTATAAATCCAAAATGTGCAAAAGGAATGACTAAAATGTCCCATAACTAAAAAAGTCAAACCCACCCAAAAAACTGATTGCATAAAAAAAAGTCAAAATCAATAAAACCCCTTAAATGAATTTACTCAAAATTAAACGAACCCATAATTAAAACCCATTAATTGAAACTAACAATTCTTAATTCTTAATCAACCAAATAAACCAAGAAGTGTCTAAAATAAATTAACACCCCGACAAAATACTAATAACCAAAAATGAATTAACTATAAAAGAAAAACAAAATGCTTAAACCAACATAAGAGAAACCATACCCCTATAATTGAACTCCACATCAAAATCAATCAGAATCAAGCCTTGCGTTTGCATGTATCAGAAAACCTGTCAGGCAATTTGGGAGTAATAGCAGGTTCTAATTAGTAACCTCCAATTAGGCCAATTAGCCCCAATACTGATCTTAATAAGCATAAACGGTGTTGGCCATGAAGTGGTCAGTCCACATTAAATACAGTTTCTTTGTCAATGTCATTATTCAATTCAAATTGTTTCCTCTATCACTTCGTCCAGTCATGGCGGACCAGTTTTCACAGTTTTCAGTGACCCCTCAATCCTTTAATCCTCTAATGTCACCACATGAAAATGGTCCAAGTGAGTTCCACACAGTGAGGTATACAGATCAGTATACTAGGGCTGCAACTAACGATTATTTTCATAATCTGCTGATTATGTTCTAGATTAATCGATTAATCGTTTGGTTTATAAAATGTCAGAAAATAGTGAAACATGTCCATCCCACCTCCCCAATGTCCAAGGTGATGTCTTTAAATGTCTTGCTCTGTCACTCAAAAACCCCAAACTGCGTTATCTGCCATTTTTGCATGAAAAACTATTTAATGATTAATTGATTATCAAAATAGTGCAGCTTTAATCCGTCACACTGGTATTGGATCGGTACTCTGTCTTGGCAGATACCCTGAGTTAAGGTATGGGACTCGGTATCAGGAGAGAAAAAAAGTCGAATGGTTGCATTTCTAGTTCCAATCCTGTGTTTTGAATTTCGGTGGGCGGTGTAACATTATTACCCAGCTTTGTTGATTACTGTGATTACTCTGACTCTACTTCTGATTGGTCAATCACGGCATTCTATGGTCTGTCATTTCTTTATAGCAGACCGTTGCTATGTATAACTGACCGTTGCTATCTATAACTGACCGTTGCTATGGACGCAGTTCTGATCTCGGACTCTGGAGGACCATTTTTGTGTCAAATTATTAATTTCTTAAGTAGGTAGCCATGTAATAAGCGGGATAATGTACAGCTAGCAGGTCATTGTTGTGAAATAAACCCCTTCAGGGCGATGTGGCATTGATATATAGAGATATTGGTACCTTGATGTTTACCATGCTTCTTTGGTTTTCATCATAACCCTCATAATACATCACCACAACATAAGTGCACATGTACGCAGCCTATATCTCTGAAAAGCACACATCTCTTTTCATTATTGGTCAAAAAAAATGATGGTCCAGTGTATTTGGATAATATAATGCAGAATTTATAGATGTAACTTTTTTTAATGAGACTGCGTGACCACATATAATATGCACTTAATTGCATGATAATACTGGCATAGAACCTAAGAGGTATACTGTAACTACAATACAGCCAAATATAATGTGAACTGTTTTTTGTATGACCTGCAGTCTATCCTCAGCTCACAGGTGCGTGTGGATGTTTGTGTGGTAGAGTTAGGGGTGCTGAGGGTGTTTAAATGTTGTTGAGGTCAGTGGTTCAGCTGCTGGCAGCATTTTGTCACTATAACTGTGAGCTAAAGTCATCCAGCGTGAGCAGAGGCCTCCGTCATCTGAGAGGAGTCCAAGCGTTGTCAAACATCACGTCTGCTCAGCTGAACGCAGTGGGTCGAAGCAGCCGGCTTCCTGTTCTCAACGAACACAAATGAGGAGGGGGATTATTTGGAACAGCTCCAGCTCAGTGTGTTATGCTGGGATGAATTAATGCAATAAGCCTGTTTAATGAGGAGGCCGTCGGGCTTTGTGCTTCTGTAGCTAAGAGATGAAAGAGAAAGCCAAGAGGAGAGACCCTGACCACGGCAGGCTGGCACAGGGAAGCCTAATGAGGAGGCCTGGCTGCTTAGCGCTGTCAAACTCCATTACGCTTAGCTGAAGGTTAAACTCACGCTGCCTTCGCCGTGGAGGACAGGTGGCCCACTTGCATCTGTAATGGGCCCCTTACTGTCAGCTGATGTTTTGATAGGGGAGGTACAAATCATCAGTATGAGAGTGATAAATGGCAGGCCAAAATGTGTGTGCGTGTGTGTGTGTGCAAGAGAAAGAGAAAAAGGGAGAGAGAAACCATTCCTTTTATTTCTTTACATTTTGGTAACACAAATGGATGCCACATCTCATCTCATGCCAAGAAATGTTTTCTGATTGTGTACATTTTATAGAGCGGTGAAGTCCCGGCCCTTCCGGTGGACCCCTTAGGACTTTATTTAAGAAAGAATATGAACGGTAGTCAATGGCAAGAGACAAATATTCTTTTGATCCCGTTTAAATTGCACCATGAATCACACATATCATGTTTGTCAATTTAAAAGATAATTTTGCAAGTTAAGAAAATCTCAGTTTGTCGTAGAATCATTTAGTTTTGTGTGAAACTGCTCAGTTAACTACATCTCTCGTCTCGCACAATAAACGTCACCCACACTAGCTATAGCTATCTAACTTAGCTATGTTCCACGCACAAATGTAACGTTATCTTGATTTGTTTTATCCAGCGACTCCTGGTCTTTTTATCAGCCACGAAGCGAAAGAATGAGCAAGACCCGTTGCTGGTGAGAGTACATCCCAGAACGAAACACACAGGCATCGTAGCTTTAAATTGACAAACATCATGTAAAATATTTGTCTCTCGCCGTTGACTACCGTTCATATTTTTTCAGAAATGAGGTCCCATGGTGGTCCACCGGACTTCGCCTCTCTACAGTTATATCTAGGGGTGTAACAATACATTGATCTGGACCGATATATCGATTCAATAATCAACAATCCAATATCATTGATGCAAAGTGAAAATATCGATACATATTATGTTTAAGACACACTTTTATTTTGAAATTCCCACTCTATATTTATTCTTTTCATTAAAAAGAACAGACTGTTTTTCATTTAACTGTTTGGAAGAGCTCAGTAATAAAATTGTCAAATTATATTTTAGTTGCTTTTGTGAGTTGATATCAACTCTTGTATCGATCGCAGGCTCCTGAATTGAGTCAAATCAAAATCGTATTGAGTCAGCAAATATCTTACCGTTGTCCAAAGAATCAATATGATATTGTATCGTGACGAAACTTGTGATGTACACCCTAGTTATTTCCCTGTCTTTGTTGCAGAATTATATGATGTGAAAAAATGGCATATAGCAAAACAAGACCTTGCCTCATTGAGAAAAAGAGCTATTCAGACACTCCGACTCAATATCAAGGTCACACTGTACGTGTTGGCTCTATATGTAATTTAAGTGATGCCACACTCGCAGCAGCTTTCACAAATCCCCTCGGGCTGAGGCCGGAAGGTTGTGTATAAACACTTAACAACATATAACAAATTCACGCCGAGCTCCTTCTCCAGTGAATCAGCCGGTGGGAGCCAATCACAATCTCTCTCTCCAGGAGGAGAGTTTTCTGTGAAGCCCAGGTCAAAAACAAGGCTGAATATTTGATGAGAAAGCAAACCACCAGGATACATTAGACCTCTCAAAATGTCTACCAAACAAAGCTGAGTGCTGCAGAAATGTTCCTGCGTCCATCCTGCCCTAGATGGACTCGTATCCTTCTTTTACCTCGCCAGAGCTATTTCTGTCTGTGCATCTGCTCACGTCTATGGCATGCAGATGTAAGCATGTTTTTTCCCCCACTGAGCCGAGAGCAGCAAGATGCACAAGCTCTTTAACCTCATCTCTGTCTGTTTCCTCCACACCCTCCTGTGCATCTCAATTTGTTTCACCTGCTCATTTTGACCTCACAATATTTATTTTCATACCTTTTCTTTTCTTCAACTCCCCTCTCCTCTTTCCTCTTCATAACCTTGTTCCAGTGAGTACAGTCTGTCCATTTCATTCTCCATCTTTTTTGTCCTGCAGTTCTTCAGGGGTCTGCACGGCAATTAACGAAGAAGACTGTGAGGTCACTGATAATTACTTCGCAGTTTTACACCCCGTCTACGTACTCTGTTATGTCGGCTGCCAGCCTTTTTTCTATATTTGGTGAGATTTTGTTTCTTCTCAAAAAACATATGAGTCACACCTGTGAATAAGCAAGATGTAGGCTTTGTAAAGTCAGCAGAACAAATGTGCAGACTGAAGGCGGCCTATTTGGAAAAATACAGACTTACTTAGCGGTCAGATGTCTATTTTTCCCTCTTTTTGTTTTGGTCTGTTCTGTTAGTGTGGGCTTGGTTGTGTGGATGTTTTTTTCTCCTGAAATAAAAGGTTTGCTTTGGAATTCACAGGGAAGCAAAATGACAAAATTGCATTTGGAAAACATCCTCTGCTTCTTTGTTGATGTCTTTGGTAGTTAATACTTTAGGGAGCACTTTTCAGAATGTGCACAAGCCTGTGCTTTCTGCAGCATTTGAATCAAGTGAGATGTAGGCTCATTTTCTCATAGACTTCTATACAATCAGACTTCTTTTTGCAACCAGAGGAGTCGCCCCCTGCTGGCTATTAGAAAGAATGCAAGTTTAAGGCACTTCAGCATTGGCTTCACTTTTCACTTTGACGCTTGGTCTGACCTTACTACTGACCTTAGACTAAGCTTGTAAATTGAGCTACTAGGCTGCTGTCAGTCAACTTGAGGCTGTCCGTCTCTTTGTAAGTAAAGAAAAAGTAATATTACATTATATGTTATTTTCATTACATGTATATGAAATATATGAGTAAATATATACGTATATGAGTATGTGTACCAGTACGCTATATACATTTATATAAATAGAGCTTTCAGTTAAAATATATTTTAGATAAAGATGAATAAAGATCAAACAAGAGGCATCTACACAACAAAACCTTAAACCTGTACTACTGGACAGTAGTGAGAAAGGACAGCGGGAAGATAAAAGGTAAACATACATGACAATATAGAGAACAAAGAACTGGGAGATAACATATGAGAGAGTGTGAAGACAGACCGACAAAAGAAAAGAAATCAGATACCAGAGCTCGGTAAAGACATGCTGATCCTTTGGGTCACCTCCTTCTTTCACTCTGTGTATCGTTATCTGTTTCTCTGTGTCTGACTCTCACTCCTAAGGTCCATTAGCTCTATTGAGAGGCTGGTTTTGAAAGGACCATTAATACAGCCCAGCCGAATGCAGAGGTGGAAAGTGGTGGAGCTCGGCATGAGAGCAGCCGTCTGCACAGTTCACTGCAACAGGATCAGACCTGCGTGTTCAAGCTCTCCAGAGTTAATGCTGCAAATGAGCACTCTTGTCTGGATACCTAAAAACAGATTAGTACTTGACTGAGGAAAAGGCTGATTACATCGGTTACATTTTTGTGTTGCTTTGCTTCCTGTGTTTGTGCGTGTATGTGTGTATGTTTCACATAGCAACACTCAGTTTATTCGGGACACATAATAAATGCACGTCCTGTGTCTGCGTGCTAATACATGACCATCAGTGGCCGGGGATTAACTAACTTTTTAGGCCACATGCATTTTTGTTGAATTACAACTTCCTCAAGTTACCAATCCCAATGATGCTATAGAAAAAATTAGCATATAAATTAAACACATTTCTATTAAAATGCACACGAGAGTTGACTTTAGTTCGATGAAGTGCTGTTAAGCTTTGTCAATAATTGCCTTAATCCCAAAGTAGTAAACAAAGAAAATTTTGCACAAAAAGTTATATATTAACTTTCAGCATATTAGAGCTTTTTCATCTTCGACTGATTTCTGCAGTTTTTTTTGTCATTCACCCTTGAATGACCTTCTGCATCTTATCTGCATTGAGTTTACTCACTTGAACTCAATGCGACACTTCATAATCATTCATTCATGCTCCATCAATGCCAGTTTAATAGTATTTATCCATAGTTCACTTAAATTTGGTTTAACTTTGTGAAGTACTAAAGACAAAGCTAATGCAGTGAAAGGGGGTTCAAAATGTCACCACACTACTATCGATCTATTGGCAGAAAATAAGAATTGTTGTGTTTTTGTTACCTTAGAATGAGCTGTTCATATCTACATAGGGAGCGGGTTCTCTTCACGGAGCCGGCCGCCATGTTTCTACAGGAGCTCAGAGCGAACAAACCAAACACTGGCTCTAGATAGGGCCATTCACATTTTTTTCAGGTTTTCACATTTGCCATCATAGTTCTCCTACACTCTTGGCACACACAGAAGAAGTTTCAATTGGTTGCAATCTGCAACCTCACCACTAGATGTCACTAAATCCTACACACTGCACCTTTAAAGCTGCTGAATGAATATTCATAATATTCATACATTTAGAAAGCAATGTAATGGGAATAATGTTAAGTGGATGGATCATGGGAGAAATAAACCAGCGACTGATCAACAGTAAACTGGTATTTTCCATTTTCAATAAATGAAAAAATAATGGAATGATTTTACTCTTTGAGGCCTACCAATTCCACAATACACCCCCGATCTCATCAATAAATTACCTGTGGCCTTTCAAATTAACTTCATAAGTATTCACCTCTTCTTTACAATCTGTGTAGTCTGAATTTGTCCAGTTGTATGAATGTGCAGCATCCTGAAACCTTCACAAAAGCTGCACTGGAACGTCCAAACTGCAGCCTGTGACAGGAGGTTGTGCTTACCTCGGACCTTTTTGTTTAGAGCAGTCTGTGGCAGTTTGGGAGCTGCCGGTTACCATCATCATGTTAGAAACAGTTTGATACGTCCAGTCACTCGTGCTGCTGCAGCTACGTACAGAGCGTGGAGTGATGTCTCTCTACGGCACATCAAGTCAGATACCCAGTGGGGCAGATTTGTGTAACGCTAGATAGTGAAACAACATGGGAGAGTGTTGTCTGCTGTTATTAGAGAAAATAGTGGGAAAGAAAATTTCCCCGAGTTTCTATGCCTCTATGAAAGAATGAGAAGCCGGGGTTCAAATTGATGTGAGTGACACAACAAATAAGACCAGAGAGATTTAGAAGCAACAGAAATATGAATCCTCTGCAGAGTTGCTCTCAAATCCTAAATAGTCTTCAGAAATCTTGGCTGAAATCCACACTGGTCGTCTGGGGGACACGACAGTTGCAGTCACATAGTGAAGAGAAGTGACGACAACTGGTTCGGAATCAATGCAGAGCCGATCTGTATGCTCACTGGGTCTTTTCAGAGGCAGCGCTGAAACAGAATGTGCTGACCCGCAACCTTTTTGCAATCAAATCAACTGGATGCACAACACTGCCCGGTGCACTAATCCACACATGGCACCTTTGCAGGAGGCGAGATAGGGATGATCTCTAGAGTGCATACTAAACGCCGTGGTTTTCGTTTAGAATCACACAACGACAATCAATCTTGCCCGTTTTCCTCACGTCTACACAGGTGATGTGTTTTCAAATCACGTCTGCATTAACAGCCTTCTTAGAAACACATGCAACTAGTGGAACCATCTAATTATAGCCTGCGGGAACCATCATCCATGCAGCTCACAGTCCTGCTGATGGTGGATAGCAGGAGGAGAGGATGGATGATGGATATCTACACACACACACACCATCATACATATTGCACACACACGCTCACTAATTTACATACAATGCAAGAGAGATTCACAGGGATACCTGTGCTGCTGTTTTGCATATTTGTTGATTTAATGCTCATGTGGGGAAGCAGAACAGTTGTTTTAATTTAAGAACATGGACATCAAACCAAACAAATCAATGCTGATTAATTAGCTCACACTTTGTGAGTTTGGCTGTAGCGCTGTGGAGTACAAACTCTAAATGCCAGCCAGCTCATCGCCATGACTCCCCTGTGTTTTGTGTCCCTGTAGCCCTGCAGGGTGCAGACTATAGATTAGAGTTAATCCCTGTGATCTGAGAAGTGGCCTGGCTCAGGCCGGAGCTCAGGCTGGAGAGGCTGCTGATTTATCCCACAGGGGGAGGGATCAGGTGGGACGCCAAGGACACTGTGACCCATGCAAAAAAAACTTCCATCCTGTAGTGACAGTAATTCACATGTTGGTGTATGATGTGCGTAGATGCACAGTGATAGAAAGTAACTAAGTCCTCAAGTACTGTACTTAAGTACGATGATGAGGTATTTCCATTATATGATGATTTATACTTCTACTTCACTACATTTCAGAGCACAATGCATTTTTCATTCTACTACATTTATTTAACACTGCTATCGTTACAAGTCATTTTTAAGATTAAAGGTGCTCTACAAAACATATGATCAGTATATAAAACATGACATATTATTATTTATTAAATCTGCCAAAAGTATATGAAGCAAGCTCCATCTCGACCAACTACGACATTACAGCACTGCTTCCATATTAATGCATTAATGATAATGGACGAATAATATGATAATATGTCACTGACAGGGACCATTCTGCTTAATCAGTGCGTTAACTTTTGTTCCTTTAAGTACATTTTGTTGCTAACACTATAATACTACTACTACTAATAATAATAACACTACACTTTTAATATGCCTCCGTGCCGGCGACAGTTGTGACCAGAGGCATTATGTTTTGGGGTTGCCCTTCCGTCCAACCGTAGCTTTTTCGTGAACATGATATCTCAGGAACGCCTGGAGTTAGTTCTTGGACTCAACAATGAACTGATTAGATTTTGGAGGTCAAAGGTCACTGTGACTTCACAAAACATGTTTTGGGCCATAATTCAAGAATTCATATGTTAATTATGATAATTTCACACAAATGTCTAACAGGATGAAATGATAACGTGATGACAATTTGGACAGACATGGATGTAAACTGCAACTTGACTGGTTGGCGGAGACATACAACCGCGAGGCAGTAATTGTAGTTTAAGTAAACATTTGTAATGGAGTTGGAGTTGCTACTTTTACTTCAATAATGTGAATACTTCTATGCAAAACATATAAAAGTACAATGCATTAATTTCTGCAGCTGCAGTAGTTTGTGCCTGAGTCAGACTAGGCCTTAAGCACTTTTATATTAGAAAGTCGTGGCTGGAGGGAACATTTATGAAACCTTGCATTTTCATTATTACAATTATTTTTTTATTTTCACTGAAAATGCTGTAATAAAAATAATGTAACCGCATCATCATTGGTTGGTGCTCTGCCGCAGCCCCTCAGTCTGTCCCTGGTGGATACTCCTGATGTTAACTGTTGACTGAGAGAGCGCAGCCTCAGCTGTAGCTGTTTACCTCCATCGTCCCTGAACTGGTGGCCAACTCAGTGTTTTCATAGAGAATTCAAAGGTCTCTTTTGATCCCCATTGCCCTTGCCGATCTTTATCCTCTGTGGAGGTGCAGACTGCATCTGGACCTGTTACATAAGCCCTCCACCCAGCCTGCTCACTGCGGTTTACTGCACTCCCTCCACCCTCTACCTCCACATCCCCACCTCGGCTTTAACCTCAAGTGCTACATTTATTAAAGAGGCACATGTCTCACCCTTGTGTGTCAACCTTGAGTGTAGTCACTCGATAATTTCAGAGCACGCCGTGTCCCTCCTACTGCATGTCCTGCTTCACCTGAAGGCATTCGCAGCCTGTTCTCCTTTCTAACGCCAACTTCAATCAATGTGTAATAATGAGGCGCCGTCACACCAGATGGTCTGTGTGGGCATTAAGAGTCAGAGCGCACACGCTCTCTGAATATACACCATTTGGCCAAAGTAGACAGGATTTAAAAAAAGAAGAAGAGGATATTACTGTAAAGATGACAAGTCACTGATCATTAACTTCAAGGAGACAATGAGATGGATGAGACAGACAGCTGGCGTTCCAGATGTACCGTAGCAACCACTTTACACATTACTAGCTCAGACAGTTCTTAAGTTTTAAGTTGTTGTTTTTTTAATCATCTTTTTATTGTTTCCTTAAGAAAAATGACTACAACAACCTAAACCATAATAAATAAAGTAATATGTTTATTTAATAACAGATAGTAACTGTATATTGAAAAAGAAAGTATTTGAAAACAAGGGAGAAGAAATAATAATAATTAAAAAATAAAATAAGAAATATAAAAATGATATAATAAATTGTAATTATTATTATTATAATAATAATAATAATAATAATAATAATACAACCTGAACCGAAACAAATAAATTAATATGTACATATAATAACAGATAGTAACTGTAAATTGAAAAAAATATTCAAAAACAAGGGAGAAATGATAATAATTAAAATAAATAAATAAATAAGAAATATATGAAAAATATATCATTAAAAATGGTAAATGATATGATAATAATAATGATAATAATAATAATAATAATAATAATAATAATAATAATAATAGGAAGAAATATAAAGAGATACAAATAAATAAATGACTAAATTAAATTATTAATAAATGAAGTTATAAATATATATAATAATATAAATATAATAAATATTTCACCCTCCTGTCAAGTATTATCTTTTTCAGTCTATTTTTTTTATCCATACATCAGACCACCTTTTCTGACACTAGTCAAATTCATATTTTTAAAGATCTCCTTTTTGCTGAGTTTTATTCCCTATTGTAAAAGTCAGAGTGCTTCCCGCAGCCTACAAGTACGCTATAATATTCAATATGTTCATGTGGGAAGATTATTTGCAGCATTGCAAGATGGTTTACAAAGTTTTTTTCCAAGACTTGTTCTGGTAGAGAACAGAGATGATTTGATGAAACAAGCCATTTCTTGCTCCTTCTAATCCTTTGAATTGAATTGATAGGTTTAGCTGTGGGCATTATGTGCTCGTTGTGCAGAAAATTGTTGAAGATGTTGACAGAGCGGGATACAGAGGATGCCTCGAAGCTCCTTGCTCCCTTCCAGCAACTGCCGAGTTTTGCCAGCAACTGAAGCAGAAATAGATTTTGGACTGTAGACAGCTCATCTCAAGACACATGCTCCTCATCTTCCAGGGGAGATAGTTGGAGTCAGTTTTTTAAAAGTTTCTCTCGCTCCACTTTCCACTGTATCCTTGACACTTCGGAAATATATATATTTTTTTTAGAGAACTGTCTTAAATTTGTGTCCAGCCAGCTGTCTAAACGAATGCTCATCTCCAGTCTATGCTGTGTCAAACTAGCAAACTAACTTCTATATATTTCTCATTATTTTTTTCTCATATAGCCACATAAACTGACACATATTATACACTAACAAAGTAACACAAGAGGCTATATACTGAATATATACTGTGTTTCTAAAACAGCACTATCCCCACATTTATAACCCTCTTTCTTTATTCTCTTTCCCATAACTGGACCACGAAGTAGCCTTAAGTGGCAACACATTATCACACTCCATTTAGTCCCTCTATATACAGTAGATCATGCACTCTTAATTGCCCCATTTATCTGGATGCAGTTATGTCATAGCATCGTCATAGTCTTTTGGCCATGTCTTCTTTTCTTGGTGCTCATTGACTCATCTCTAGAGCCAGAGAGAAGTCCTGATTGTCCAGCGTGAAGAAGAAGAAGAGGGGGTTGATGCTGCAGCCCACGCTTCATTAGAGTCTGGACTGGACTAGGAAGGAAAGATTAATCAGTCTCATTCTACGCCATCACCATTCAACTATGCTCACAGAAGAAGCTCTGTAGGTGAACCGTATTTTCTTTACTGAGTTATGAGAATTATATGAGGAAGACCAGTAAAAGACATGATTATGGAAGCCTATACATAGCCTGAGAAATGGAAAAGGAAGAATAGCAGAAATAACCTGGGAGCCTATAGAGCATGTTGAGTTGAGGATCAAACCACAAGGACAGGCTCCCCGTGGCATCAGAGCAAGATGAAACAAATTCAGACTTTCACAGGCTCAGATTATCAACTGAAATCCTTTTGGATTGTGGCAGATAATCATGTTCAATCCCAGCAAATACAGCATATCACTTCCTGAAAATATTGTCCATAAGCCCTACAGTACAGTGGCCACAAACAGCAAATTGCTCCCGATGGCCAGGCCAGTGCTTTGCACTAAACATGGCAGTTTAGCGCTATCAAAGTGCCGTCCATATCATATTGACTACTACTTATTCAGGGAAAGGCACCACCTAACTAATCTTATATAAAATCTGTGATGCAACAGCTATAACTCTACAAACAGGAAGCATACTGAACATTTGAAGACAAAAATGCAAAATCTTACCAAGTATATTTGTCTAATTAATAGTAACAATATCTCATAATACTTAATAAATGACACAATCGCCTAAAAGGTTAACACTTCAAAAAACATTCCAGTGAGATAAAGGGACTTGTTTTAGACAATGCAACAATCTTGAATATCTTGTTAAGTGAAAAAATACTACTTTTGAACATTACAGGCTTATTATGACACACAACACGTCCTAATACTAGTGAGATATAGCTAAAAATGAGCTTTACCAGCTAATTTCAAGATCTTTTTTTATCTTGAAAGGCCTAAATATTACATCCTATTTCAAGAACTCTTACCAGCGTATTTTAACTTGTTCCATTGGCAGATTTTGTTTGCATATTATAAGCAAAAACACCTTGTATTCATTGTTTTCATTGTGCTTATTTTTGAAGTGGCCTTTTTTTTCCAGTGTGATGCCAGTGGTCAGTATGCAAGTCAACAGCAGGCAATGTTTAGAAACGTGTTGGTGCATTCAAGTGCTTGCAGGAAACGCCAACTTCCAGTACGCTTTGAAAAAAAGTCATGAAGAAATGTGAGATATACGCAGTTTGTCGTCAAACCGTTAAAACATGCCGAAGCAACCATTTGGCCGTTGAAACTTTAGGCTATTTCTCCCGCTCCCACCTCCCTCCCACAGTGTGCTGTTTGGTCTTGGGCTGCTCGTCTCCAGTCTGAGCAGCGTGAGTCATCCCAGCGCCCGGCCACACTGTCACACTGGGCCTCAGCACTGGCAGGAGTCTCACTCTGCCTGGAGCTCAACGCTGGTAACAGCGAAGCAGACAACAGATGAAGCAAGCAGATCACATTACTAACCAATGAAGAACAATCACAAGCTGTTATCTTGTTCTGTTTGGATGTGAGTAATAAGGCTACTGTCTTTTTGTAGCTCATAAAAGATACATGGAAGACGGCACAAAGAACCCTTTGAACTGATTCAGTTCACTATTTAACCTGTGGGAGTGTAACATTAGCTATTACATTAAAGCAAACTATGCATATTCATGTGAAGCCCCACTGGGATAAACACTCAGAGGCAGTTCCCACAGCATCTGTACCCATTCTTTCTTCTTTTTTTTTTGCTGACTTTTAGTTTTTACCTTAAATGCCACATTGCCAGCCGTGGGCTCATTCACCAGAGACGCTGACAGTTCAGTCAACACGCTCTTTTATTCACCAGCACCAAAATGTGTCACTGTGAGAAGTGACAAATGATGTACAGCACTTAAGCCGCTGTGTATATTTCACACAGAGAGGGGTTATGGTTACCGGTATATATGCATGTGTGTGTGGTAGAAATGTATCCATATGCAGCGTGAGATAGAGCAGTTTGGGATGTGTGTATGCATAATTCAGTTTGTCACAGTTAGAGAGGAGAAAATGGGATCCACAAAAGAACTGTGGGAGTAAATGTGAATCCCTTTTCATGGCTGCTTAGTCGTACTGCAGATGTGTGAGTGATGGAAAAGTAGTGTGTATTTCCATCAGCCACACACAGTGCAATCAATGACATGCTGAAACACTGACAGCACACTCAGACTTGCAGCTGACAGTGTGCTACGCATACTTGCCAACCTTGAGATCTTAATAAAAAGGGAGGATTTCTAAGCCAACGCCTGGAGGTCTGGGGGTCCTCATCCAGAAAAGAACAAATTGAGTTTCAGAGATTCTTTTTCTGCATTCTGGCGACTTTAAAAGAGTGAAAAAAGTGAACTTGGCGTGTGACTCTCTGGCATAAACTATTATTGATCCGTTTTTATTTATTTATGCTATTTCTTTCTTTTAGTTCTCTCCATTTCTCTCTCCTTCTCTCACTCACTGAGGGTCCTTTCAGACACAACGGCACCACTGCACTCTTAAACACATTATTTTCAGTGGCTTGCGCCGCGCCACGACGGCTTTTCACTGCATTGAGCAAAGCCCAACTTTTGGCCGCTGCACACTGTGGCTGTGTCACGAGCATAGACCGCTCTCTTCCACCGGGAAACGACAGTTGGTGTAGCTCTATTGTCGTCCGGTTGGAAACAGTAGGGATTATACAAACTGTTCAGTTCCAGACACAGGCTAAGATAACGAAAAAGAAAAAAAATTTGAAACTTTGTCATAAATCGGGAGAAATACGAGCGAATTGTGATCCCGGGAGGAAACTGGGAGAGGGCAATGAAAAACGTGAGTCTCCCGGTAAAATCAGGATGGTTGGCAAGTATGGTGTTACAGTAGAAAATGAGCCAGATGCCATGGAGGTAGATTAAACCCCATTTTCTTTCAAATGCAGTATACAGTTTATTTTTCTTTGTCTGCAAAGAAGATACACAAATCCAATCAAGCTGCAGCTTTGGAGGTCACAATGGACCTACAGTCACCTAAATGACACACAGAGATTATAGGAGTCAATGGGATTATTTCAGTATCGATGGGATTTAGTTGTCTCTTTCGAGGAAAAAGAGCCAATGTGCTTTTTCTGACAAATCTGCCGCCATCATACCGTTCTGTACCATCTGCCGGTCTGGCCTCAGACTCTCCAGTAGAGCCAGTAGCACCTAATCTGCCCTACCTACAGTCTCTTACATAAGATGCTGTTATCCAACGAGCATTTCTCAGTCCAGGTTTCCGCTCACATGGAGAAAGAGACAAACAGAAAGAGGTGTGTGGATAAAAAACAAAAGAGTAAATGGCTGAGAATAGCTCCGCCGAGGGGCTCCAGCATATGGTAGCCGGTGCTCGTGACGTTAGCGTGGAGGGTGCTGGGTACTTGCTGGCGGCCACACACAGGGCTGGAGCATGGCACCCTACATGGGCTCCGTCTCTCACCACCTCTCTCTCTCTCTCTCTGTATATCTGCCTCGCCCTGCCTCATAATCTGCGGCTCTCTCCAGAGAGAGCGGGAAAGAGACGGAGAGAAGGGCAAAGCTGAAAGGGTAGGATGATGCCGTCAGTTAATATCTCGTCTCCGCTCCGACTGACAGCTGCATTCTGTCAGGTGTGCTGCTATTTCTGTTGCCAGGGTTTTGGGGCACGCCGTTTATTATTGCAGCATGAAGTTCTGCTCAAGTGCAATGTGTGAGTGTGTGAAACCACTCAGATAATGAGATAAGGTTTTCTTGGTAAAACTTGAAGTCTCCCTATGTAGCAGTATATAAACATTTAATGAATGAACACTATAATGTAGTTAAGAAGCTATGAGGACATTTTAAGTGTTTACTAAGTCCTTAACACTCAGGCCGCTATTTCTGTCTTTCAGAGGTTGTACCAGGCTCAGCAAAACCAACCATGTCATGCTAGCTTGTCAGAATGCTCTAACTGATAACGCTAATATCGCTACGAAGTTACTACAAATTTTAGCGAAGAATAACTTTTTCCCAGGAGTCCCTTGACCTCTGACCTCAGGATATGTGAATGAAGATGGGTTCTATGGGTACCCACGAGTCTCCCCTTTACAGACATGCCCACTTTATGATAATCACATGCAGTTTGGGGCAAGAACCATGCAGTTGTTTACTTGCAGTATAAATGTGTTATTTTCTCCTATTTCTGCATCATCATAACCTTTATTTAACTAGGAAGTCACATTGAGATTAAAACCTCTTTTACAAGTAGGACCTATAGCCAAGACAGGGTCAAATAGCAGCATCCATATAACACATAAAAAGACAACGTTGAATCACGAAAGCAACAATAGGTATGTCAAAATACATTACATCACCATACAGTGCATTAACAATGCAGCATGTTGGTCATGTGTTTGCTATTTAATTGAAACAACTGCAGCTTGCAGTGACCGCTAAATTTATTCTATGTTTAAAATCATTTAAAGAGACAAAGGTCTCAAGTTTAAGCCTGGCCTGTAAATCATTCCAGGACCAAGGACTGTATTGGAACAGGCTTGTTTTTACCAGCTTCTGTACTGATGGAAGGTACTTTAAACTGAAGCCATTTATGTGACCTTAGATTAGAACTGTTTTTGGAGAATTACAAACTTCCTGCTTCAGCAAGTCGGAAGTTTGCCAGAGATGATCTTATAGACTAAAATGTACCAATGTTGTAACCTCTGCAGAGTGAGGGACGATCATCCTACCATGCTGTATAAGGTACAATGATGGGTACTAAAGCCAGAATTAGTGACATACCTCAGGGCTGAGTGATACAGGGGGTCAAGTTTGGACATACTGGGGTCCCTAAACAGTCTTGGAATTGCATGAATTGTGTATCACTTTAAAGCTGAGACTCTTTTGGATCCAATGAGCCCAGTTGTATTCATGTGTGATGATCTTAGTCTCATGAAACTTAACAACCACAAACTGCTAGAGACACCGAGCATTCAGAGGATGGATGGCTTTCCTAGCTAGATTGACAATAACGGGGTTTCTGAGCGGTTTCCAGAACAGAAGTGCTCGCCATCCAATCACTGAAAAAATGCAATTCTTACAGAAATACCCCTCTAAAAAAAGGCTGAGTAAGGAGACTTAAAGTCACACTAAGACTGCAACTAACAAATATTTTCATTATTAATCTGTTGGTTATTTTTTCTTGATCAAATTGACGATAGTTTCGTCTATAAAATGTCAGAAAAGATATTCAATTTACAATTATATTAAAGACAATCAGCATTCACATTGGAAAAGCAGTGCATATTTGCCATTTTTGCCTGATAAATGACTTAAACAATTAAAATGATTATCGAAATACAATCGTGGACGAGGAAACATGCACACTCAGACATACGCAGCCAAAATCTGAGGAACATATGAATCTTCTATACTGGATTTATTTTAGTTAGTACCACGAAAATGAATAAGCTTAATTTGTGATTAGGTGTTGTAATTTACCTTTAGTGTACTCACTATCCATCAGCTTGCCTCATGTTCTTTCATTTTGGCTACTGATTTCATACATTTACCAGAATAACTTGTATGGCGGGCAACAAGCTAATGAGACTTCTGTTACTTTCTCTGTTATGATGACCCTCTTTCTTGTATTTCACGACATAAACACATAATGTACATATATAATATATTAATATATTTTTTATAGACTGATGACACATTGTCATTTGGCTTGTTATCTGTGGTAATAAGAAAGACACCAAGCAAGAAAATTGGCCCATCAATGCTGCTAATAATACATTCACAGTGTTTCATGTTTTTTTTTAACATATGTGTATTAATTTAATTTATTTAGAATGTGCTGTACATGTTTACTGTTCAATTTATTCGTTATAATTGTTACATGTTTTGCTGAATATTTTCTCTAATATCTATTTAGTATTGATTGGCTTTTTTGCATCTATGTTGATTTGTCTACTTTCACTATAAAGTATATCCCTACTGGCATTTGCTCCAGAGCATATTTAATATACCATCTACTATTAATATATTCAGAATTCCCATATAGAAGAGTATGTTAAATATTAAAATACATATATATTAACTAATAAATATCTTAAAGGTTTTTTATTCTCTCTGTACAGTAAGTGTGAAAACCTTTCTTCCTTCCTTTGCATTATTAACATGGGTGTATGCTGTAAGGTGCTATAGTTTTGAATTTTGATTAAGCTCCTCATTATGTAAGTGGATGCTGTAACGGGCCTGCTGGTTATGGATTCGTTGACTCCAGGCTTACTGTAACAGTGTATAGAGGAGACATGTGCTCCTCCTCTGAGAGATGTTCATCTGCAGAAACAGGCGTATATCTTTCATGGCATTCATGACTGTGACAGATATTTCACTGCTCTGGTATATCTTGTTCTCTTTTGGTCTCCGTCCCCTGATGCTCTCAGGATTTATCGATGTACGCCTCTTTTATTCGTCTTTTTTACTGCAGCCTCAGTCTCTTTCTCTCTCACCTGCCCCAGAGCACCGTACGCCTCTTCCCTCTCCTCCTGAGCCTCAATGTAATATTCATGATGCCGTTGAACCAAACCAAATGTGTGCAGGAGACACCCAGAAGGACCTGGAAAAGCTTTTGTAACCTTTGTAGTAAATGCATCATGAGGGAAAAGAGAAGTGTGCATTGACAGAATATCAAATGTCATTCTTCCATGGCACTCTCTCTGTTAAGTGAAAGCTGTTACATAAACCCCCATGATATGCATAGCATTCATGCAGTAAGGAAAAGCACGGTTTGTGGGATATCATTCTTCCAAGTTGAAAAACTTATTTATATCAATACACCACTATTCATGATTGGCCATTTCCGAAAGATATTTCCCTCAGGAGTTGGTAGAGACCAAAAGCAGGTTTAAAAGAGAGTGAATATTGGACTTGCATTCACCAGGTGGACAGAAACTTAACTCAAAATTAATGATAATGTTGCTCCGTAACTGCTGCTGTACTGAATAGTTTGAAGCTTCATTCATAACTATGACATTCAAATTCTAATTTAACATTAGAATGCTGTGCAGCTTATTTTTATTGCATGTCTGGTCATTCTCTTCAAACCCAGCATCTCTGCACAGTTGCAGATAAAGATTAGGCTACACTAAAATCAGTGTTTAATTCTGTGCACCGTCAATGCAGAATTATGAGCGCCGCTGCTAAAATTTCACACAGTCATTAGGCTCGTTTGAGATGAGCCAGGCCTCACCGGCGCACAATGTATACCGGTTAGATTTGTGTCCGACTTGTTACCGACTTGCTCTGACGTCATGCACATGTGGGCAACGATAACCTCGTGAGATCGAGGCAGCCGTAGTTTTTAGAGCCAGGCGCCCGAGGCCCAACCACTGACTGCAAAACCCAGGGCATGATGGGAAACCTCTGCCAGATACATGCACATTTCCACATATATTTACAAACAAATATAAATCCGAAAGTGGTCTGCAAATTCACGTTTTTATAAAAAAAAAAAAAAAAAATGTCTGTGTCAATCCATATTTGTTGCCGTTTAGCCTTTGAAAAACAACATTTTCACTGTGGTGAAAAACCTGTTTACTGCAGTAAAATGAGAGGTTTTCTAAAAGGACTCTGGTGCTCAGCTATGGTGAACTTTAAAAACTGTTTCATTTGGTGTGTAAATCAAGGACATACAGAGGCCGCTTCGTTTCCTTTCTTCTGCACTGACTGCATCAAACTCCCCCTCATAGTTATCTGCAGTTGAATAATGTCTTGTATTGCTGAACAAACCAGAGTCGGACGCTGAAGAAAACACAGGGGCTTTCTTTTTTATGTACTGGAGCTGGAGATATTCTGGTTTGCCCTGAGCCACTTTACAGAGAAGATTAAAAGGTGGTTTGGTTCACCCCACTGCCACATTTGTGTAAATGTATCGTCCAGTCAGGGCCTGCTCTGCAGCCTCTGCAGACACAGTAGACTACCATCTTTGCTAGTGGAGGACTTGTTAGCGAGAGGTGGACAGGCAGACAGAGTGTGGAGGTTTGGTCTCATGTGATGCAGGTAGAAGTGGACCTGTTCACTGTCTGCTCTGTCACTGGTCACAATGTACGTCAAGGCCTCAGTGACACTCACGCAGGAGCTGAATTGTGTACCAGACTCTAGAGGACATTTGACAGACTGTGGCACTACACTGTATATAGCGCTCGGGTGGGCTGAGTGACTGCAACCTGTCAAGGACAAGTTAAGTCTTTCTTGAGTGAAAAGGGTCTGTCGTTTGACTCAGTGGAGACAGCAAAAACTCTAGTGTTTCATAAAACCAGGGTTTGTAGCCCAACCTTAAAGCCTCTGAACACCCACACAGGTGTTTTCAGTTAATCTGGCTGATTCTTCTAAGAACTATGTGGGCGTATATAGACTAATTGAGTGACATCTACCTGTTAGCTTTGTTGAACCTGTTGGGGCAGGACAATTTTACACCTTTATCATTCTTATTGGTAGATGAAGATTTGTGAGCTAATGAATTCCCATCAAAGCTCGGCCCAATTCTACCTGAGCAGAGGTCTAATCAGCCAGAATAACTAAAAACACCTGTGTGGGTGTTTATGGGTTTTAATGTTACTGAGACAGTATATGACACTGATTTCTGATGCGTAATAACGTTGTTTGCTCACATGGCGATGTAAAGGAACATATTCTGTGCCAAATAGCATACAAATTAGGGGTGTAAGAAAATATTGATACACTTTATTATTGCGATATTATGTTTTGTGATACTGTATAGATTCTCCAAAACACTATCGATTTTGAATTAATGGTTTACATGCAAAGATTCGTGGCAGACAGTGGTTCATTTTGTGTTGTGTTTTTGTAATCTGTTTTCAACCGGAAGGCTTCCGTAACATGGTCAATACAATGGAACCTCATCTTTATACAATGACAGTTTCCCTAAAATATATCGCTTTGCTAACAGTATTGCAATATATTGAATCGCAACTGAAGACTGTATACAGTATAAGAAGTGGACGTAGTCACCGTGACGTCCCCCACTGGTTTGTGGACTGCCATTTTGAAGCCTCGAGGTTGGCATTGACTATCACCATCTTGTTTTTTTTGCAACCAGGAGTGACACAAGAGGGTGGAGCTAAGTACAACCGAACGCTGAGTAGGACATTTTTAGGCGACCAAAATGTTACATTTAACTTTCATGAACTGAAAACACACCGTGACAGGGTTAAAGGTCTAAGACTGAAACATGGACAACTCCCGGACCAGACAACGCCGTGGTAGCAACCTGTCAATCACAAGGTAGACCCGCCCTAAAGCATACCCTGCTTTATGGTCTACTTGACTCTAAATGGGACCATAATTTACTAAATGAACATCATGCTGTATTGAAGAAGACTTGAAACTAGCGATTGAGACCATAAACTCATGTTTACAGTGTTTACTGAGGTAATAAATAAAGTGAGAAGTAGGGTCATTTTCTCATAGACTTCTATACAATCAGACTTCTTTTTGCAACCAGAGGAGTCGCCCCTGCTGGCTATTAGAAAGAATACAGGTTTAAGGCACTTCAGCATTGGCTTCACTTCTCTGACCAAGAGGTTGCCCACTGATTGTAACCCCTGTATCATGATATGTATCGTATCGCCAGGTTCTTGCCCTAATAGAAATGTTTGAAATTGAACAGTTCACTGCAGTAGTCCTCCATCCGTCCATCGGAAGAAGTACCTGAGTCCTTGCTCTCTGAACCTCTGTGTGCATATGAATTTGTTATGACAGTTAGAGCCAAGGGGGGGAGGTAAAAGAGGAGTCTAGAGGACGCTCTGCTCCGTTGGGTATGCAGTTTGTCTGCAGCACATATTGCACTGTAATTCCCCTCTTACTTGCTTTCTCTCACTGAAACGTCTCTCAACACCTCCTGATGTCTTTCGGCACTATTAAAGCTTTCTGCAACAACCTGCAGTGTGTGAGTGTATGTGTGGGCAGCTTGTGTTTGCATAAAAAGAGAGTTAATTGTGATCATTTTTGGTTGTAAGACAGAAGCCAGAGAGAAGATCCAAATAAGGGCAATGATAGGCTACATAAATTATATACACACATACAGTTCTGTCTAAAAGGTGTATAAATTAAAGCAGCATGCAGGTGCTTAAAAATGCAGAATACATGGGTAGAAACTGGGATAAAAAGCGTAAACCCCAGTACACAAACAAGCAGCATTCAGGGATAAAACATTGCAAGCAAGTGTTTGGGGGATAAAGAAGTGGGGAGTGTATGCTTTATTATTAATGTGCAATGTGCACTCGGGATAATTGTGCAGTCAGCTTCTTTTCTAGGTCTTCTGCTGCAACATCACCTCAAAGGAGAAACCTAATCCAAATTGAAGATGAGAGAGTTTTACCCCCTTGGGTAAAACTCTGAGAATGAGGAGTGCTTAGTTAAAAATCCAAAAAAGGGAGAGAAAAGGCTGCAAGACTGTGCACGGGCTTTCAGTTTATTTATTTTTTTTCTTGTGCCGCAACATCACCTAAGAGAAGACTCTCTTTTAAACTGAGGATGAGAGAGACCCAAATTGAAGATGAGAGAGATTTTACCCTTTGGGCAGACAAACTGAGAATGAGGAGCAGCAAGTTAAATCTAATATTACCACCATTTATAATCCAAGAAGGGGAGAATTCATAACGTTTTGTAATAAAACAAGAATGTGAATGTGAGGAAATCCCAGGCAGTTTTTTCAGGACATTTCATATTACCAGAGCAGCTATTACATTCTAATAATCTCTTGCTGCTATTGTGTCTGGCTTTGACTGTTGCTGTTTACTGCTGTTTTTACCGCTCCTCCACTTGCACTCGTTGTGTCTAGACACTTAGTTCCCGCCTAAGGGAGGGAGTGAAAATCAATGTGATAAATGCAATAGAAACACAGCAAAATCTCCAGAGAGGAGAATATTCGGGTAGAGATTTTTTAAAGCACTTGAAATGATCGTTCTTCTTTTCTCATTTCCCCACAAAACCTCATTATCCCTGACCTCATTTATTACACTGCAATCCCCAAACTCATTTTTGTTCTGCATCCACTTTCCCTCCTAATGTTGCCAACTCTCTTGTCCTTCTTTCACCCTCCCTGCCTCTCCCTAGGTGTCTGTCTGGTGCTGGGTTGTATGATCTATCCTGATGGTTGGGACAGCGACGAGGTCCGGCGGATGTGCGGAGAGCAGACGGACAAATACAGCCTGGGGGCCTGCTCGGTGCGTTGGGCCTACATCTTGGCTATTATGGGCATCCTGGACGCCCTCATCCTCTCCTTCCTGGCCTTCGTCCTGGGGAACCGGCAGGACGGACTCATGACAGAAGAGCTGCTGGCTGAGAGCAAGGGTGAGAATGTACCTAATCTGATAAAACGTCATGTTTTATTGATCTCCTTCGGGAAATTCACTCTTCTGCTTGTGCAGCGTGCTGGAAATCAGAGCTATTCAGAGTATAGCCCTCAAGGAGCATGTTGGGATTGAAGCTTTGTTTATTCTCGCACGAGGCATCGTGGCACGGACCTCCACAGATGGCATACAACAAGCACGCACAAAGGCGTTTATGCTCAACGCGTTGTTCTTTGCAGTATTATCTGAAACACCAGAGGGCATACAAACAAAAGATTCTGTGAAGAAGCAAGAAGTCATTGAGTGTGACCAGCAAATCGCCATAAAGCAAACTCCTCAATGCCGAGGAGGACTTTTAATTACCTGTAAACTCATATCTCATATTCATGGGCATTTATCACCTTTATATAATCCCTGTAAAGACAGGAGTCAAGTATTAACAGCCTGTTCTCATTCTCTGGGTGTGAAATACCAATGCTTTGTCACAATCGTCGGTGTTTAAGGCACCCTTTAGAGTCAACCCATCCGTGTTAATATTAAGATTGTATGCATATGGTGGTGTGTTCTTTATACTATGACAGTTTTCCTAAAATTAGGTTTAAAAAAAATCGCAATATATCCCCTTACTTACAGTATTGCAATATATCGCAATATATTGAATCGTAACCCCTGTATCATGATTATTGTATCACCAGATTCTTGCCAATACACAGCCTTGGTGCCGGGGACACTACAGCGAGCATAAATCCACTTTAGTGTCTTCAACAGGACTGCTACTTGCCAGCATATGAACATAAGATGATTTATTTTAGGTGTAGGACAGCTTCTTTAATCATTGCGCTACTTTTCTCACCAAATCTATATTTATATTCTTGGTGTTAATTAAATTAAATCCTAAATATTCTCTATAATTAATACATACACAGTAAATGTATCTAGAACTGGAAACAGATTATCCTGAATTTCAAATTTGAAATCTTATAGTGGGTTTTAAATCCCAGAGTCACTGATGTGGAATCAATTTTTTTTTGGCTGAGTGGTACCAGACATATGAAAGTGCACTCTCAATGCAATTTGTGCAGTCGTGGCCGGGCAAAAGCCATCACTTAAAGTAAAAGAGAATACTTTAAGAATAGACAACCCATGTGACTTTCTACCAGACTGAAAATAGAAAGTGTACACTCATTAAAGTTGTGATAAAACATACAGTCTGGCAAACTTTATCATATGAGCTGAATTCGGCGCTCTTTTATTTATGACAACTGAAAGTAATGTTTTGATGTAATGAGCTTTTGATGCAGCCTCTATGAAAACAAACTAAATTTAGGAAGCTATAAATGAATTTAAACATAACCAAAAGGACTGCATGAGCCAGCTTTTGAATAACGGCTTTAATATACAAAACAAAATCAGCAGAACGGCAGACATCAACAAGCAACCACTCATTTTAAGCCCTTAACAAGCAGCCCTAAAAAAGACACACATAAAATGAAATACTTCCTGTTCTTGACCCATTTTTGACTACAGACATGATCATGGTCTCTTCTGAAAGGGAACTAAGTGATTGAAATGATACTGACCAAATTTACCAATGATTTATTTGCATCTAATTTTTTTCAATTATTTTACTGTTCTATTTTGTACGCATTGTTGCAAAATTAACAACTGTTGTTGCCAAAATAATGACATATAAGATGGTTTAAACAGATCTGAGATCAGAATCACAGGGCTTTGTGCTTTCAAACGATGTATATTTTGTCAAGGTTGAGTGAGGTAACAAACTACCTTCCTGGTGTTCTGCTTGTAAAGGGGTTTAACATCCTTAAAACATTAAGGATATGAACATTATCTTACCAAAACTATCTTGCCGGTCACATATTTACTCCTTACTGTACTACGCCTGTACTGGGGCTGCAACTCATTTTCATTGTCGATCAATCTGTTGATTATTTTCTCGATTAATTGATTTGTTTTTTGTTTATAAAATGACAAAAAATGGTGAAAAATGTTGATCAGTGTTTCCCAAAGCCCAAGATGACGTCCTCAAATTTCTTGTTTTGTCCACAACTCAAAGATATTCAGTTTACTGTCATAGAGGAGTAAAGAAACCAGAAAATATCCACATTTAAGAAGCTGGATTTAGACTTTTTTTTTTCTTAAAAATTCACTCAAACCGATGAATTGATTATCAAAATAAATAGCAATTAATTTAATAGTTGACAACTAACCAATTAATTGTTGCAGCTCTCAACTGTATAATGATCCAAAGACAGGAGGTATGTCTCTACCACCATCGAGCCTCACTTCCCCCTCAAACATCTATACACTAAGGAGATGTAATGATTTAGTCGTGGTAATGGCTATACGCTGGTGTCCGTAATGTCTGCATTACTGTCACAGGTCTGAGGTACTGTGAAAAGGTCTGGGTCCAGGGATGACTCTCAGTGGGAAATGGGATTAGTTTGTCCATGCGGCCTGTAGTTTGTAATAGAACCAGACAGGCATGGGCAACCAACAACCCATTAAACAAAAGCGTGGAGAAAGAATGAGGATGAGGGAGAGAAAAAAGGAAAAGGGGCAGCTTGAAATGTCACTTTCTTATTGTAACATCATCGTGGTGCAATGTTTAATCATCTGTGCATGTAGCTGCTAATAACCAACTCTCAGAGGAGATACGTGTAATTTCTATTGTCTCATCTCAAACTGCAGTGACCTTCAAAAGATAAATATCAGATAGGGAAAAAGATGAAAGACCTAAAGACAATGTCATAGAAGAGACAACTTGAATGGGATTACCAGCCAATAAACAGCCTCACTATTGATGTGCCATTCCTTAGTTTAGGGCTCAGGAGAATCTACCATTTATGAATAATTCATCACAGCTTAATAGTCTTTTACCAATCAGCTCATCCCTGGTGCCACCTACTGGTGTTTGTGTGCAATACAATCAGTCATTGTGAAGGATGTATCTGGCAATGTGTAAACATGGGAGCCTATTTATAGCATGACCTTGAGAACCATGTTTAGATTTTACTCGGTGTTTTTGTTTTTGCAGAGGGAGGCAACGCCTAACTTAATCTTTAGGTAAGTACGGAAAAAACATAATCAACTACTTGAAATATCGTTCATGACGCATAAGTGTATGACATTATGTAAGCCACCATGCCCATTTGTGTCCCCACACACAGTACAACAGTGTAAATTCCTTGTAATTTAATTTTTAAATTTAAATAATTCCTCACTCTTTGCTCCTGTAGCCCCATTCAGTCAGCAGTAAAAGGAGTACTCAGATCTTTTACGCAGCAATACCACAATACAAAAAAACTGCATATATGCTCTAATTTTGGTGGAAAAGATGTATTAGTAACTTTCCACCACTGCCTTCAGCACTCACAAACACACAGTCTCTCTCTTTCTTTCAGGTTCCTGAATTTCCATGTGTCTGTTTTCATGAAGTACCAGTCAACCCTCAACATCAGCCCGGAGGAGAGGGGCCATCCAGGTCTGTGACGGAGAGGAATACTATGGAACCAGCCAGCCTGCCTTTCATATCTACCTGCCAAAAACCCAGTGTACAAACCCACCCTCAGAGTCCATCCGTTTTGCTTGCAGACCTTAAATCATCCCCAGCATTTAGATGGAGCCCAATGCACTTTTATCCCAGTGTGTCTACAGACCTAACCCTTGCACAACATAACATAGACCATGGCAGGGGCAGAGACTGTTATTCTATTGAGACGTACAGTATATGGACTACCGACTACCTACCTGAGAAGGCACAGGGTTGACATTGTACACCTGCAGTACGAGCACAGACACACACACACACACATACACACACAGACACACACACGCACTCACACACGCACAAACACAACTCAACGCACTACACAGTACATTCAAACAAAACTCTGTAATTACAAGTATTAAACTATGTTAACACTTAGCCGTGTGTACCACCGTCAGAATGTGTGTCATGTTTTATTTGTGAAAAGAAGAAACTCTGCTTCTCATTTTCAGATAATATCGGGTTGATGTAAATCTATTGTGTTTCATTTGTAAAGTTTGACAATGAAATGAAAGTCTTAGTTTCTTTTGTTAGCTCACACACCCCCTTTGTTCCTCTTCATTTACTAGAAAAAGAGAAGATATTTAAGATATTTTATAAGAATATTATCATCCAAAAGAGAAAAAAACACTTGTATTAAAAAGTATGTACAGTGAATATTAAAGATGTTCTAGGAATTTTAACTAAATCCATCCAATGCCCTGCTAGCTAACTTTGCACAGCGCTTCAGTTTGAGAAGAAATCTGATATTTTATAGTCTGTGGTATCTACACTGTGATGGGGCTATTAGGACTGTGTGCTGCAGGACTTGTAGCTACTGCTGTGTGAGTGTGCCTCTGTATGTGTGTGTGTGTGTGTGTGTGTGTGTGTGTGTGTGTGTAGGGAGGTCTGTGGGTGTGTGTGAGCGAGTATTAGTGCATGCAATAGACTGTATATAAAGATGGACGACATGACAGCTTGCGAAAACTTTCAAAAATTCTCGCGAGATTCGCTGACGACCTATCCTAACCTTAACCATTCAAGGTCAATGTCTAACCTTAACCATCTTGTGAGAGTTTCGCAGTTGCGTGTTGCGTGTGTTACCCTACCCAAAAGTGAAGCTAAAACATCTCGAACGCCCCCTGGTGGCTGGCTGCAGCATAGATCGTAAATCCCGCCCTCTCCATGTAAGCAGATGGGACATGAGCCAAACTAAAAAGTCAAAGTACACGCCAAATACATTTTTCTCAAAGATGGTTTCTGTCATTTTAGGCAGTTCTTATCACGCTGATGTCTGTTCAATTGTTAATTTTTCTGATAAGTTTGGCTTTAATTCGTTATTTGATGCTATAAAAAGGGGGTGAGACGTCATAATTGACAGCTGCTCTGATTGAAGTAGTCGCGCAGCTGGAGGCTCGGGAATTGTACAAGAGGAGATGTAACTTTAACTTTCCATAACATGCACAAGTCTGTGTAATAGAACATGTTTCAATTTGATTATAAATGTATTTATAGAGATATTATGGTTAGATGTTATGTCTTTCTAGCCAAACAGCTACCCTGGTGCTAACGTAGCAGCTAGGTGGCTCACGCTAGCAAGCTGTGGCTGTTCTCAGTTTGTGATTGATGGCAACTCCCGCATCTGGGATATTTTGGCTTCACTTTTGTACAGTGCGAGGAAGTGGAGACGCGTCGTCCATCTACATGTACAGTCCATGGTGCATGCACATACAGTATGTGAGTGTTGGTGTGAATGTGTTGTGTGCAATAGTTGGCCAAAAGAACCAATATGCCAGCCTCATACACACAACTGTCCTGTTGTGTAGCTAAATCTGTCTGTCTCTGTCTTTGTCTCCAGCTCTCTCTCTCTTTCTGTTTTTCTCTCTTTGACTCCCTTTTCTCGCTTTGTTTTGTTGGGACATACAGGGTAACATGATGGAGTATTATGTATAGTGACTGGTGTGCCTGAGGAGTGAACTCTAGTGGTGATGGATTAGTATTAAGGCCTGTCCCAGCGTCACCTGTGGATAATGTTCCTGTGTAAATAGATATTCTATAGATACCAAACAATTAGCAAATATGGAGGAGGTTAACATAGAGCAATTAAAGAGATTCCTTTAAGAATATATGAACACTTAATAAAGGTTTTCACTGTAAAACTCTTGTGTTGTTCATTTTTTTACTGGGTTATGGATAGTACTACTCAGCCTGTGAAACTGTTGTATAGTGTCATCTCTATCGAGTTGCATTATGGGAAATGTGGGCTGCAGGCTACGTTCAAAATCGCATACTTTTTCTTTTTACTTTTAGTACATACTGCCGCTGCCCTAATAAAATACGTACTGTTACATGCAGTATGCATACAATAGGGACTTTGTCATAACATTGAGCCTTGAACTTTGACCATCTTGCTCATATATCCCCGTGCAGAGGATTGTGGGTCAGAATAGCCAGAAAAGCATGCTGACTTTGGTATACTGCAAAATGCGACCAGATGTAGTAAGACATCCTGGTAGTTTTGGCATACTGCATTTGACATACTATGTATTGGGACTTATACTAGGGACTAGAAGTCAGAATATCTCAGCATCTGCTAAATCAATTTGCATAAAAAAAAAGTACATTTTATTTCATTTGGCAGCACAATGAGTGAGTGCATAAAATGTTCGCAGCATTTTCAGATGAGATTTCATTCTTGGTACAATGTTAGTTATCAGCCCTTTTATGGTAGAAACAGTTATGTAATTCTGTTTTATATCACAATTACTAAAAGTAAAATAGGGACAAAATGATGAGTCTTGATACAAATGGATACTGGGGAAAGTTTTAAGAAGAAGTTGAGCTCTGGTACAGGAAAAAAGATGATGAAAATTCCAGCAGCTCTTGCATTAATGTGCCAAAAAACTTTATTGTGAAAACGGAAACATCAATGGAGTTCATCAGTGTCCTCACACAACACTGAAACTAAAAAGTCAGAATATCTCAGCCTCTGCTACATCAATTTCGACCATCTTTTTTTAAAATCTGTGTCTTGCAAGTCGCCCATCTTTACGGAATGAGTTACAAAATTGCTGGAGTACCCCTTTAAATGACCAAATGTGGCCATTGGGTGAGACATTTGACAGTTTGGACTTTGGTCTGTTGTAATATTGTAGAGAAAGTAGTTGTAAAGGGACATAAATGATGTAAACATGCAAACATCACCATGTTAACTCCTTCTGTTTTAGAAGGTATATAGCAGGAAATAACTCTATGAACAGGACCCGCTCCCTATGTAGATATGAAGGGCTCATTCTAAGCTAACGAAAACATGATTCTTAGTTTCAGGTGATTATACACTAATGAAAACATAGTTATGAATATTACATTTTATTTCTGCTAATAGATCCCCCTAAATGTTGCACACTGTTCCTTTAATAATAACCTTCAATTTCTATGATCACATTCAAAAGTCAGAGCACAAAATGTAAATATAACTGTCTGGTGATAGGCCACAACTCTCACCTTATATTTCCAGGCAACAAAAAGTAAGAAAACGCAGTCTCTTTGAGAAATAAAACTTCTTTGAGATTATGAAAGATTAACCTCTCACTCACAAGACACAATAGCCTTTTTTAATCCAAGTCACATGTCTGGGCCACCATAAAGACAAGAATGTTGTGGGGAGACAAACATGAGGGAAAATAAGAAAATACCACTTTTAGTCTTTATTGTTTGCAGCTGATGCTTTAAGGCATAACAGCAACAGTCTATGTCTTCCAGCTCTCATGGCTTCGTCACCGGGAATACAAAAGAACAGTTGGAAGCTTAATAGCACTTCATACTGTTAGGACTGGTTTATGGCTGATTGGCTGTGTGTGGTTCATGGTGCTCATGGGAGTCCTTTGGGTTATCCAGGGGGTGACATGAGGAAAAACTTATATTTTATTTCATTGCATTTCATTTGGCAGCACAATGAGTGAGTGCATAAAATGTTCGCAGCATTTTTAAATGAGATTTCATTCTTGGTACAATGTTAGTAGTTATCAGCCCTTTTATGGTAGAAACAGTTATGCAAATCTGTTTTATATCACATTACTAAAAGTAAAATAGGGACAAAATGATGAGTCATGATACAAGTGGATACCGGGGAAAATTTTAAGAAGAAGTTGAGCTCTGGTACAGGAAAAAGATGATTAAAATTCCAGCAGCTCTTGCATTATTATGACAAAAAACTTTATTGTGAAAACAGAAACACATGTGGAGTTCATCAGTGTCCTCACACAACACTGAAATGAAAAAGTCAACTGATCACATAATGAAACCTATGATGGATGAAACTGACTGACTTGTAATGTACCATAGATGTCTTATTAGATATATTATATTTAGTTACTTTACTTTAGCATTTGTGCAACTACTCCACTACTTTTTAAAATGTACACATACTTTTTACTCAGCTGCATTTATTTAAAAACTACTTTGATTTTGCATTACTGACTTAAAAATATGATGCATTATTATGGAATAATAATAACGGCTCAGCGCATCCACAGTGTTTTCAGTTATCATGACATTCTCAGTCTGGCAAAGCTATGCAGGGATTTATTTGAGGTCACCAACATCCATATACTGTGCTTCTAAGGATGATAAAGGCATAACGTGTCTTGCTCTAACATGTGTGCAGTAAAATAAATAGAGCTGAAATTATTATTTGATAAATTGATTAGTCGGTTGACTATTGTTCCAGTTCTACAAGTATTTTTACGTTGTAGTTTTGCTACTTTTACTTAAGGATCCGAGCAGTTCTTCCACCACTGATGTGTTAATATTATAAACAATGGTGGAAGTAACTAAGTATGTTTAATCAAGTACTGTACTTTTGGAGGTACTTATCAAGCCCCCAGGAAGAGATCCCAATTTCTGTAGTGGCCAAACGGTGGAACTACAACTTTCGTGTCCATCATGTGATACCATTGGGCCCAAAAAGACTTATTCCCATAGACTTACATTGGTAAAGAGACGTCTGTTACTCAGCAGATCATTATTTTTTTAGGTGAATCAACTTCCCAGTACGAACAATCTAATAGCCCTTATTTAAATCATTAGGTCCTAAAAGTTATAAAACACACTAATAGCTGAATCCAGAGTTATTTCCCTTCCTCCGTTCATGTGAATGAGACCCAGACCGAGACGACAGCGCAAGCCGAGACGACAGCCCAAGCCGAGAGACAGCGTGACGTTGGGACCCTTTGACCGAGCGATGTGACCGAGCGGACGCTACTGCGCCTGCTCCATGGGCCCAATGGATGCGGAAGATCGCCGGATGATCCGGGTACTTTTCCAGTCGGAAGTCAAGCCACTTTGGCTTCATGCACCACTGAGCAACTTTTATAGGAATGAACGGGGCCCCGACTCCAACGTTGTATCCAGTTCTCTTAATACATACATGGTACTTATACTTTACTTGTGCATTTCCATTTCATGGTACTATTTCCTTCAACTTGACTTAATTTCAGATGGAAATATTGTGCTCCATGCACCACTACATTTTTTTTTCTAAAGCTGAATTCACAACAGGCAGCCGCAAATTGCAGCTCGCCACTATAATTACATTTTTCTGCGCCCAGGAGGACGCGGGGGAGACCGTAGCTTTGGTCTCCAGGGCCGGAGTCTCTGCTGTACTCTGCTCCTCTGTCTGCCTTCACTCACACACCACGCTCGTTCTCGCAGGTGAAATATAGAGTGATATTGTGGTTTTAGCTGATGTGTGTCGCCTCACTGTTTTGAGTGATGCTCGTTCATGTCTATGTGGAGTGAGCACAAGCGCGAGTCCGACGCTGACTGTCGTTAACTTAACGGCCACAGGTGGCGCTGTTACAACCAATTTGTGATTCTTACAAACTGTCCCTTTAAAGTAAATTTTGTCGCCAATACTTCTGTACCAAAACTTTACTTGAATGCTGGATTTTTACTTGTTATGGAGTATTTCTATAGTGTGGGGTGTGGTAGTGTACTTTTAGTAACAAATACATCCTTCACTCCTGCTTATAAATCTTGTACTGTACCTTTAAATCACGACCTTCCGGTGGGGGAGCGGGATTCAAACATGTAGCTCCTCCTCTATCCGCTGCTCTGCTGCTTCACATCGCAGGAAACAAAAACTAAACTAAACATCAGCCGAAAAACAAAATGGGAGCGTCGTTGGACACTCCGGCGACTTGTCCTCTGTGCAACGAGCTGACCGGGGACCCCGTCACTCTGAAGTGTAACCACCGGTTCTGCCAGCGGTGTATCGGGGACTTGTGGAGCGTTACACCGAACGGGCCGTACCACTGTCCGGAGTGGAGGTGTAAGACCGTCTACCACACTCTGCCGTATGACAGCAAACGGTCCTTCACCAACAGTCGGTGGGCTCAGCCTCGCAGCGCCGCAGGTAACGGTAACTAATAATGACGTGGGGCCTTGTTACCGGGGCAGTTAAACATACCGGAAACCGAATAACACATTACACAAGTGAAGGAGTGGCTATCGATAGCTAACCTAGCTAGATAACGTTAGTGGTCTCCCTCTCGTACGTCAGGAACCGTTGACGTTAGTTCAAACTGTCATGTATCAGTTGAACAGCCGTTAACTTAAGTAACGTCACTTAATTTTAATATTTTCATACGTTAGGAACCGTTGACGTTAGTTCAAACTGTCATGTATCAGTAGAACAGCCGTTAACGTAAGTAACGTCACTTAATGTTGTATTCTCGCACGTTAAGAACCGTTGACGTTAGTTCAAAATGTCCAGTTGACAGCAGAAGTTGATTTAAGTAACGTCACTTAATGTTGTTATTTTAGGTGGTGCTGATGCTACCAAAGTTATCCTGCTTGAATATTTATTATTTTAGCACCCTAATAATAAAAATGATAATAGTCTTGACTTCCTGACCAGAATGTAATAATAGTAATTGAATGGTAACGTCAGCAATGCTGTTTGTTTACAGAGTCAGGAGGTCAGAGGTGATGTTTTCTTAAGCTAATGATCAATGAGGGTAAAGGTCTGATTGATTTGTAAGTCTCCAGTGGCCACTTGTGATCAGATCTCCTAAATATAAGAGTACATAAGTATGTGCTCATGAACTTTTCCTGTTTTTAGCATAAGATTAGATTAGAAAGCTTTATTAATTCCCAATGGGGAAACTCATTTGCCACTAAATAAACTAATACAGACAACCAGGGTCTAAAATTAAGTGTTTTCCTCTTGTGCCACTGTGGCAGGTCACTGAACATTTCTACTAGCCACACAATTGTTTTGTCTGCCACTTCTGAAGTCTATGTAGAACGCTTTAGAATTGTAAACACTAGGGCTGTGTATTAGCAATAATCTGGCGATAAGATACGTATCACGATACAGGAGTTACGATGCGATATATTGCGATACTGTAATTAAGGCGATATATTGCGTTTTTTTTTTTTAAATCTAATTTTAGGAAAACTATCAAAGTATAAATAACACACCACTATATGCATAAAATCAGAATAGTAGGATCTGCATATCTTTGCAAATAAAGTAAAGTATTTCCTGAGTTAATCTTTGCATGTAAACTATTCATTAGAATTCAATACAGGGTTTTTGAGAATTAACACAGTATCACAAAACATTATATTGCAATACTCAATATTTTCGTCCACCCCTAGTAAACACTGAGTCAGCGGTAACAGACAGTAGAAATATTGGTCATGTAACCTTAATCCCTGACTATTTTTAATTTAGGAATTGCTTTTTAAAACTAATATTTGTTAATATAAGGAAAACCTATCTGCCATGGTGGCAGGTGACCTGAAAGTTTTACCTGCCACAGCCAACATTTACCCTGTATTTGTCAGGTGGCAGGTGCTAATTTCATTCCCTGCAGACAACCAACCATACAGACATTACATTCACAGTACACAACAAATATATAACACCATAAAGAGCCATTTGAGACATGATTAAAAACAGTTACAGTTTTTTCCGTTTTTTGTACGGAGCTGACAACCGTCCGCTCGCTCGCTCTCATCCCCGGCTCTCTGAAGCTCTCTATGTACCCAAATTCACGAATATGTAGTATTTTACTACTGATATCCATGTAATATTACGTCACAACGTCTGCTGTATGAGCCATTTGTTTACTACGGGTTTATTTGCATATAGAGCGGGGAAGTGAGATCTGATCACAGGTGGACACTGGAGACGCATGTGGAGACGCATTCTAATCCCAGTGTGAACAGACGTACTTAAAGCTGTCCACTTGTGATTGGATCACTCAGGACGCATGTTAATGTCAGGTCTGAACAGGGCCAATAACTCACAGAAGTTCAATCGAGCTAGATTGCCTGTGCTTGAATTGCCTAAAGTGGAACTGCTCAGTGGGCAGTAAAAGTTGAGCAAAGTTGTCCTGGGCAGATGGCAGCTTGCAGGTGTTTTTGTGAAGTATTACTGTAAAAGTGCAAAGTCAACCTTCCCTCTGACCAGTTTTGCTTTGTTTGTATTCTATTTTTAAAGGCACATCGAGTAATGATGAACAAAATACATTGCAGAGACCTTCACTCTCCAGCCGACTTCTCGGGAAGAGAAAAGCCAGCACACCTGTATCAGAGCAACCTGACACAAAGCGATCAACTGTGGCATCTCCCCGTGTGCTGTTCAATGAGACTCCCACCACGTCCTTCTCAGATAAACCTTGGCCGTTTACGAGTGTGGAGACATCCAAGAAAGCAGTGCAACCAGAACCTACCCAGTCTGAGCGTGGTGATGGCACATCTTCCAGTGACAACTCTAACAGCAAGGCAGTACCTGCAAGTGATGTGATGCATGTGGACATCTCAATCCAGCAGAACCAGCATAAATCAGAGGAAGTCATCTCATTGGAGGACTCCGACACATCCAATGAAGTAGATATATGTGATGCACCTGCTCTTTCAACCCCCAGGAAAGACACACAAGTGGCAGGAATTAATGCATCTGTCAACTCTGATTCCTCTCCTGGGTTCTCGACTCCCAGTAAATTCAAGTCTCCCCTGATATCCACCAAACATCCTGCCGATGCTCCAGGATCCCCAAGTAGTATTGGCATCTTCCCGGGGTCAGAGAGCAAAAATGCCAGCCCTGTGCCCTGCCATTATTGCCCTAAAGCTAGGTGTCAATCCGCTGTGAAGACCTGTCTGGTGTGCGGAGCTTCCATGTGTTCAGAGCACCTGCGTCCCCACCTGGACTCTCCCGTCTTCCAGAATCACACCCTGGTTCCTCCCATGGAGGATTTTTCTCCCTGGAGGTGCCAGGAGCACCAGGAGATGAACCGTATCTACTGTCGGCAGTGTGTAGTGTGTGTGTGCACGGTGTGTACGGTCATTGGCTCGCACCGCGACCACGTCTGCATCAGCATCAGGGAGGCAGAGAGAGAGCTCAGGGTGAGTAGTGATTGTACAGCACCACATACACTCTAGATGCACAGCAGCTGTGGTTAAAGTTGAGATAGATGTAAACTTAGCCATAACAATAAATAAAAGTGACTTTTTTTTCTTTTTTTTTAATCTTTGTGCATGTTTTTCCTCCTCCAGGGAAACCTAAAAGACGAAATCAAACAACTGCAGGAGACTGAACAGGAAGTGAAGAGCAGAGTGACTGAACTCACACAGATGAAAGAAACCTCCAAAGTAAGAGAGTTAGCTCTGTAGTTCTCACTAAATCCAGTGCTTGAAGTGGGAAAAAACAGGTGCTACATGTCACATGTTGGCATGTGTATGGGCCAGTATCAAACAATGTAAAGTGATTGCGCACATCCAAAACCACAGTAGGCCGGTACTGGACCAGAAGACAGCTATGAAAAATGTAGAAGAAGGCCCGCACACTGTACCTCCCTTTAAGTGCAATTTACTGGCACATTTTAGTTAGCGATGGTTCAAGCAGATGCTCTTCTTCAGACTTTATGGGCTGGTATCAGCAATCATTATTTCATTCTAAATTTCTACAGTGAATAAAAGATTGGCTACTAGGAGATATTGGATTTGGGGGGACTCCCCGAAGAAAATAGGAAGGTTTTTCACTTATAAATATGCAATTTTACACTATTTTGGGAGATTATTGTTTCTATAGGTTATGCCCAAAAAGCTTAAAGACAAAACTTGCTATTGTTAAATAATTATTTTATTATTTACACATATCACAACCTTCCTATGAACATTTAATTCTTCGGAAAATGTTTGCCCCGTAAAATCAAATGCTGTAAATCAAAAGAGTAGATTCAAAACTTTTAAAAAATGTTTTATTAATTATATTTGGTCACAAATGAAAAAACTTTATTGCGAACAGTAATATTAACAGTAATTCTTTTACAAAAAGGACATGAACATTGTACTGATAAACTACAGCACCCTCGTTCTCACAAACACATGACGTGTACCACCCACACGTTTCATCTCAGACTTTAAGTTGACACATGGTGATCTCCATGGCACTTCTTAAATTGTGTTGTGAGTTGAAGATATGGTAACACATGTAGTTAATTACACATTCAAGATTTATAAAAGTCAAATTCATGACATACATTAGCAATAATTAAATGTTTTACTATGTAAAGTTGGTTTGAAGTTCATATTGCTTGAGAAAATATAATCTTAAACATTTATTTCCTGTTGGTTGCATGGTAAACAAATAATTGGACATTAGATTCTGCTAACTTCAATGAGAAGAGCCTTTTAGCAATGGAGAGTGTTGCATTACATGACGTTGATTTACTTCTTGTCTGTGTAGGTGGTTTTAAGTGAGGCTCGAGTCGGGGTGCAGCAGCAGTACGGAGCCATCAGAGAGGCCCTGGAGCAGGAGGAGCAATCAGCTCTTCAGTGTGTGACCAAGGAGGAGAAAAGGGTTCTGGGGGGACTAGAGGAGAAACTCGGCCACCTCCAGAGCTCCCTGCAGTCCATCCAGCAGGGCCTCCACACCCTGGAGGGGCTGGCTGATGCCAAGGGAGACAAACGCATTCAGGACCAGGTCTTCATTATGGTGTGTTGGATGTTAGGAGAAGAACCCATTTGTTTGATGATAGAAATAGAAGATCTATTATTGGCTTATGAACACTAACACAAGTCTTTTTCTTCTTTCTCACATGACAGGAATACAGCAAGGTCGCCAAACTGTAAGTGATTTCATCTCAACTTTGACCTAGTTGCATGTAAAGAGATGATTTGTTGAACATGCCAATACTGTAGCTAAATGTGCTACCAACAAAAGCATAGTTTCAGTATGTATAGCCTGTATGAACATTTTATGAAAGTCCTTCAGGGTCGGTTCACCCTTATTACAAAGAAACATGTTTTCTCACTTACCTCAAGCGGTGTATAGCCACGCAGAAGTAAGTGTCAAGATTTTGAGACATCTATCTCTGTCTCCAGTTCCAGTATCTGTTTAATTGAATGTTGTTTATGGTGCTAACAGCATTGAAGAATTACATTTAGCGTGCCTTTTAAAGAAGCAGTGCTCCTGTAACTCTGGACAGACCTCGCTGTGAACAGTTTTGCCTGGAACTACTTGCCTCCTTTTAAGGTCATTAAGGAATAATGAAGTTTAATAGACTTTAATAGTCCCTCTGCTTTTCCTCACCAGGGCTAGTAGCATGGGGAGCTGTGTGGACCAGTTCGAGGCTCCAGAGGAAGTGGATCAGGCTCGGCTGAAGTGTCTGCAGAGGTGGACCGAGAAACGTCTGGACACAGTCGTCATCACTGTGCCGGGCAAATACAGAGACCTCTACAGACTGCTCTGTGAGACAATACACCTGTTTACTTTCCACTCACTCGTGAATCACGGCTAATTAAACCAAAAGACTAAATGCATCCTGTCGGCCCAAAGGTGTCATATTCAATTAGTCTTCTCATCTAAAGCCTTCTTTAATTTCCTTTCCTGTGTACAGATGGTACGGCCCCCACCTTGGATGCAGATACAGCCCATCTCAAGCTGCAGCTGTCTGATAACAACAGGAGGGTGACCTACAGCGAAGCCCAGCAGGCCTACGCCGAGCACGAAGCCCGCTTCAGCTCCTTCCCACAGGTCCTGGCCTCCTGTCCCCTGGAGGGGGGTTGCTGGTACTGGGAGGTGAACGTGTCTGTGGACGAGGGCCGCTGGAAGGTGGGGCTGTGCGAGGCTCAGATAGAGAGGAAAGGCCAAAAGGACAACTCTCGTCTGGGCTTCAACCCGTACTCCTGGTGCCTGGCCTGCGACAAGAAGAAGGTGGAAGCTCTGCACAACAAGGTGGCGGTTCCTCTGGACGCAGACGGGCTGGAGAGGGTAGGAGTGTTCCTGGACTTTGAGGAGGGTATTTTATCATTCTTTAATGTGACACCAGGGGGCAGTCTAGCTTTAATGCATTCCTACAAGCACAGCTTTACTGACCCTCTGTACCCAGCCCTGTCTGTGTCTAAAACACACCTGGCCATCTGTGATCTGTTTCAGTCATAAATCATGCATACTGGCATGAAAATGAACAGAATACATGAAAGCGCTGTGCCTTTTTATATGTGAAAACCATTTTATCATTAAAAAATAGATTGGAATTTGTATAAATCTCGGGGATGCTAGTTATGCACTGTGTAGTATATAATGCTCTACTTCATATGTGAAATTATATACCTTTATATCATTAAAATACTGGAATTGTTCCATTACGGAAATGGCATTCATTATAAACCATACATACAGCAAATTCTTTGTAACAAGATTTTAATTTTCATGTATTAGATTTTAGATTCAGCACAAGTTGTTACATAGGGGGAAAGTTATCAGTGCAAAATCACTGAAAAAGTTGATATTTCCATTTTAAACATGTTTTAAAAATGTTCTTTGTGTCGTCTTTTTACAGTAATAAAAGGACAAAGTAAAACCTGCCTTGCTTGTTGCCTTTCTACCTCCTATTTGCGGTTAAATAGAAACACAGGTGTGTGAGTGGGTGGTGTGTTTCCCCCCCAACAGGTGACAGTTGGTGTGCTAACTTTGAACTCTCACTGCCCCCGCAGCATGCGAGCTTTACCGACAACAAACATCGTCTTTGGCACAAACTCCTTAGAGCCTCACAGATCGCTACTGTTGTCAGAATTGCTCTCCTCCTTTCAAAACGTAAGGCTCTTTTATTCTGACTCTGGGTCTGTGTGGTTGACGTCATTGAGAGGGATCAAAGTGGTGTTTACATGAACTCCTTCTGGATGATTGGTGGAGTACTAGCATGCCAGTGGTTCAGGGACAGCTGGCTGTGGATCAAGCTTGATCCAAACTTCTTAAAATCCTCAGGATCGACAGTTGTAAATGTACTATAACTAAAAAAGGACTGAATGAAAGAGCTCAGGGAGATAGAGCTTTGTAAAGAGCAACAACAACATCTACAGTGAAGACACCTGCATCATATGACTTGAAAACCAAAGGTCGTTTCCATAGTTTAATGAGTCATTTCACCAAAATGTCTGCTTCCTATTGTTTCCGACACTTGAGAGTGTTGAATCGACGCAGGTGCACCAGTCAACCATGGCAACAATTTCACACTTGATCCAAAGGTAGTCTGAAAATCTCTGTGGGTTTTTGCTTTCTTTTTCTCTTCCCCAGCCGGCACATATGTTGATCCAAGACATGTCTGAGAGGCAGCGGGAGATAATTAAATTCTCCTCTCCTTGTCCATCCAGCGGTCTCTCAAACACAGCCAGGCTCTTACAAGCTCCTCCAGACTACCATTAAATTAAATGAGCTAAGAGCTTGTAGTATGTTGGCAGGGAACAATGTGTCAGATAGTTATTAAGGAATCAAATGGACGTGATGAAGTATTGAGGGCTCTAGACCGCTACACTGGCTACTAATGGGGCATCACTAAATCAAGGGATTAATTAGTGATCCCATGAGTCTCCCATATCAGCCAAGTGTCTACTTGTCAAAATGTCCTCGCATAATAGGACAGCCCTACCTACTTCCGGCTGCTGTGGTGCACTTACGTATGTGTGTCTCAGAGGGATATGCAAAGAATCAAATCCTAAATGACTACGTCAGTGGCATAGCGGTGTACAGTGATGAATTACTCCGAGGAAGTGGCCTTGCCTTGCAGCTGAAAAGCCTTTGAATAACGATGACAGTACGCTTCTAATAATCCGTTTATTTACGATAATAGATTGTTCCTTTCCACCGGCGTTCTCGAAGGCAAATAAACAAACAAAATGAGTGGAAAGTCAGGTAATAGAGGCTGCTATTTGCTTTTGAAATCAATACTTAATTAAACGGAATCTAGACTCATCGTCTTTACATTAAACATTTGTTCATGCAGGAATGGCCTTTCTCCTCCAGTCGATTCGTACTGAACAGTACAGTAAATGGGTCAAAGTAGGTGTCATTTGCAGCACTTTCCACATGCTTTTACCACTCGTTGTTGTCTGGATGGAAAGTGGAATGGCATTAAATTACCGAGGTCAGAGATTTTGAAAACAGCAAGCCTTCCACTCGAAACTGCCGTCTTAATGCCACAAAATGTCACTCTTCTTAAGTGCAAGCTTTGTAATTGGTCGTTGAACTTGTGTTAGACTGCTCAGAGCTCACTTTCAGACTTTGCAGCTATTTGATGTAGACTGCTGAACATTAAAGTCTCTTTTTGTGTCTCTTGTGGAAGTAATAGTGGCTGAGCAGCACAGATTGCTGTTGCTCCTGGGCTGGGAATGGTAGCCAATTCAATTTGCATTCTTTCATGTGGAAACCTGCTAACATTACCTCCTGGGTCAAAGTCAGTCACAGACACCGATTTGAGTCTCTCAGCATGTAAAATGTCACATTTATAGTCGACCAACAAGACATAATCATTTGTCTTTATAGCCCCATGTTGTTCCTCTCATGTATTATTGCCTTTATGTTTGAGTAAAGAGTGTCCGATATTCTGGAAAATAATCACCCAACGATCTTCGTTTAACAGTTAAAGCTGTTCTGTATGGAGTACAAAACCTGCCAAAATAAAAAATAAATTAACAAATAAATAAATGACTTGATAAACAAATAAATGTCATTAAATGTAGCAAAAATAATATTAAAAATAATTATTGATAAAATAAATGTGACATAAATTGATATTAATGTTTTAATTTTCTTCTTTGTTTATTTATCTCAGTATTCATTCTCTTATTGATTTACACTTCAGCTTAATTTTCCCTTTTATTTATTTATGCATTTATTTTTATACATTTTTAAATTTATTTTATTTTTGCATTATTTTTTTATTTATTCATCCTTTTTATATTTATTTTTGAATGTATGTATTTCTGCATTTATTTATTTCTGCACGATTTTACCTTTGCATTTCAGTTATTTATTTACTCATTCATTTTATAATTTGTACTTTTAATTTCACTTTTTTACAATATGGGACCTCTAAGTGTTGTTAAACAACGTTCTGGGTTTTTCATTGATTGGTTGGTGTATATTTATTTTGTAACTATCTGACGCTTAACTCTGTGACTCGAATGTAATGATAATATAATACATGAGAGGCACAAACTTGAGCTGCTGTCTTTATATAGAAAGAGACGACACTTGATTACAGAAGAAACAAATCACTGGCACTCACAGATAAAGGGTCTCTCTTAGTTTATTCTGGGCAAAACAAACGCGTTTCAGCTATAAGCCATCATCAGCGTAATCACTCAAGCAGTAACGTCCGTTTTAAACATACAAGTGAGGCACAGACACTAATCAGGAAAGATAATTCATGATAAGATTCATCTGTGAATGCACCGCCAGGAAACAGCCTATCACAACAAAGGAGGCGTGACCACAACAGAAACAGCAAGTTGATGAATGGAGACACTCTCAAACATAGCACATTAATGATATGTATTTTCTAAAGCCTCTATTGAGGGAAGATATTTGTAAAGTGAATCAATGCTTGCAAACCGTACAAACACTTTATTACCCAAAATACTTGTAATCTAATGAACCACAAAGACAGTGTTAGCTTAATTTCTCTACACCACCAAGCATAGTTCAATTCAAGCATTCACTTCCAGCTGCTCCCACCACCACACTAGATGTTGAAGAGAGCCTGGAACCTGAGCTATGAAGTAATTGGATATATGCTAATTATGGTTTGTGCTCATTAGGAGGCATATACTCATTAGCAGTACGACAGGAAGACATCTTCCTCCAGAGAAGGCAGAAATCAGCACACAGTCCACTTTACCAGCTTTTCAGCAGGCAGCTGAGATGTTACTGCTCATGCATAACAAACATGTTATTTGCCACTGTTTATGTTCTTCAGATATATAGTCGTTACCAGCCTATTTAAAAACAATTTATTGTTGCTTAAGTCCTTAAGCTTACACATATTAATCTACGAACCCCTGTAAAATGAGAATTTGAAATCTATTAACGTTTCATCTTTATTTTATCCATCCAAAAAGTAATACCCTGTTAAAGAATGAGGCTGTCGTTACTTATCTTTTTGACTATCAACAAATACTGTTCGAAAAACTAAACTAGCAATATCTTTTATCCCACTAACAAGTACTGTCTGCGTAGCCAAAGCTTGATATAGCTCATGCCTTAGAACATCATCGTTGTCCTCCTGGTTAAAAACACAGCTAAAAAAGGCATTATCTTGTATTTGTGTGACATTTCCTTAAAAAAAGACAGAAAGTGTGGTTTAAGCAGTTTATTTTACCTCTAAATCCTACAGAAGAAGAGTCATTGATGGTTAAAAGAAAGACTTTAATTTCACTGTAGGGTCATTTAAAGGCCCCCAAACATCTGAAACATGTTTCTGATCTGTTTGAATGAGAAAAAAAAACGGACGCGCAGTCTGAGTGAAGGAGAGCAGGCAGCGGAGACGAGGCTCCGGCCACACGCGAGCGCGCATATGCGAACACACATGTGTGCCGACCCGCTACATTTATACGCTTAAAAAGTTACAAACAGTCCCTTTAACTGATATTTGAGCTAATACCAATGGAATATCTAACATACAGATTTAAATGTAAAATGGGTGATTTCTTTAAGACTTGGACATCCTTTTTTAAATATGCTGGTGAAAAACTGAAAACAAATATTGTACTAAAGGGTCTGATAGATTGCAATATTGAAAATTTGCTAAGTGACATTTTTGGGTCGTAAGGCGAGAAATTTATTTGCTGACTTATTTATTTTGTTTTGTTTTCTTATTTTTCTTAAAATGTTTTGTTGTTGCATCAGTGTCGATTGCGATCAACTGTGACGGACTAAGCGCCTCCTTATCCTTATACATACATAGCTGCTTTGATATTTTCAACTACATATATGATTGTGTACAATCATCTCTTTGAGTGTATGATGTGCTATGTATACTGTGTGTTGGGGATCTAAGTCTGGTGTTTAGTCCCTGTGTTCACTATGTGTTGGTGTATTGTTGGTTTTGTCTGTGTTTGTTTTTAAAAGCATAATACAAATATTGTCGGAAAAAAAAAAAAAAAAAGAAAACAATCTGAATACTTTAAGCCAATAATCATGCAAAATGGGACAAAGCCAAAATAAATGAGCAAGTTATCCTTCAGCAAATTTGCACCTATCACATAATGGACATACTGAGGATACATTTTATTCAGTTAAGCCTATGAATAACTTTAAACTGTATTAATTTGTATCTACAGTTGCAACGTGTTTTTCAATGACGCAGCACAGTATGTATTCTGTGAAGCACTATCAGAGTGACACAGCCTCTCCAAGTATTACCAGGGGTTGGCACAAATCTATACACACACACACACACTCGTCATGCCCTGCGGCCACATCCTCTGTTGGCATGGCAACGGCTGGTGAGCTCAGGTGAGCGGGGAGTCTCGCATGTCTCACCCAGTCACCTGCCAGGCTTGGCAAGGTCCACGGAAATCTGAGACAGAAGTAGTGATGGGCCTATTGTTGAGTGACATGCCTATTCTTTTCCTTCACCTTTCCTCCCGGCAAATCAATCTGCGCTACACTGTTCCACAGGAAAAAAAAAAAAAAAACGCCTCATGACTTTCATGAGTGACTCCGTCAGCCAGCGCTGAATTGATAAAATCCAATATGATGAAAATCAAATCTGTCTTTGCAGCTGCTCAGTCTCATCTGATTAAAGTGAATCATAGAAATGAGTAATTTCTAAATGCATAAAAATAACTTAAAGCACTCTGATTGCCTCAGACACAGTGCGATGTAAACACTTGAATGGCATACAGTTATATCTTCTATCTATTTGTGTTTTAATTGTCTGGTATTCAGTAGCGTTGCCCTTTGACTATTAACATGTCAGCACATTCAGATCAGGAGGAAATAGCAGCAGCATCTATTTCAAACACAATTTGTCAGCTGTATGGTGCCTGTCTGTCTCCGCCTCCTCCATCCCTCATACTGTATCCCTCCGCCTCCATCTCTCAGAATATCTGCAGTGTCTTTAGCATTATTTATTTATTTGTCCTTCTGCTCTCTTCACTTGGCCCCTCTGCAGGAAGGTCAGAGAACAGGGTCGAGGGCTGATAGAGCCTCAGGAGGTGGCTGGCTGGGATGCAGTGTCTTGCTCACAGACTTTGAGAGTGCTCACTGTGTGGCGCAAAGCACTGTGAATGCAATGCAGACATAAGGCACATCTCTCATTTTTCATACCAACACATCAGTGGATACAAATTTCAATCGCAATTCTTCTGTACACATTCAACCTAATTTTTAACCCTCCTATTGTCTTCCCGTCAACCGTGCAACTTTTGGTCTGATTTGATGGTTTATAAAGCATAAACTATAAATGATCACCTAATTCTGTGTTACACCTTTTTAGCCAACCTCGTTCCAACTCATCACCACATGTTTTACACTTTTTGGGGGGAATTTATGGTTAATAAACATTATTTCCATGAAATTACACCTAATATTTTTGTAAAAAAAAGCAGAAATCTTTAATTATTTTGACTATCAGTGGAACATAATATTGATGGATTATCACAGATGGATATATCTCAAAGTTTAGTCAGAATAATATAAATATTATAATATAAAACATTTTCAATGGCAGCACATAATGACACCTTTTTAGCAAACTTCATTCCAACTCGTTACCATAACTTTTACACTTTTTTTCTGTAATTTATGGTTAATAAACTTAATTTACATGAAATTATACCTCATCATAGAAAACCCCCCAGAAATTATGAATTACTTTCATCCATGTTATTTTGGGGCAATCAGATGAAAGAAACCCATATTTGTGATATGATGAAGTTTGTAAACAGGTCAAATTTGACCCGAGGACAACAGGAAGGTTAAACTAGTTTTTAAAAAAACACAGACTCAATTCTCTTCCATCTCTAAACATTTATGGCCCCATTTCAAAAGCAATCTACAGTTGACCTAAACAACATACACTATCCTGTTTCTTGAGAACAAATATATATTTTTCTAGTGTCACAATTCTTAGTGTCAGGTGATTATACACTAATGAAAACATACTTATGAATAATATATTCCATTTCTGCTAATAGATCCCCAGAAATGTTCCACACTGGTCCTTTAATGGAAGAGACGGGATCTGTAAGTCACATGACTGATCAAAGAACTGTACAAAAAGGAAACCACAAACAACCTCTCTGATGAAGGAAGGCATTATAGATGAAAAGGTCTGGTGAGTAAAACCTCTGATAGAAAGCAGTGGAGAAAAATGACAGCCTCCAAATTGAACACTTTTCTTTTGAAATAGGGAAAACTATTAAATGCAGCACCTAGTAATATAAGTGAAAAGCCCTCTAACTACCTTGTAGATGGGTTTCAAGCTTGCAAAGTGCCCTTTCAACTGCTGGAGTCATTCTATCTTTTCTTTCTGTGGCATTATTATTTATTTTTTTAATACAATCCCTAAATTATGCTACAATGACTATTATTTGCAAAAGATTACAGTCTTTGTTTGGAGCGCCAATGTGTTTCAGTCAATGAAGAGATCTGTCTGTGCGTATTACCAAACATTTGGCTCCTTTCAGTTGTCTTTTGGGACTCCCTGATGACCTCAGTAGGAGTAGATGAACTGAACCATTTCTTGACTCTAATCATCCTCCAACCTTCCAGACAGACACAGTCGGGGCTTTTGATTTTTCTGCTCTCACCTCTGAAGTTGTGTCTTGCTGTGGTGTTGCAGATTGCTCATCACATACGCAATCACAGCTCTCTTGTGTTTTTAATCCACTAATTTAACTGCATCTTTTCATTGTGCTCATATGCAGAGCACATTTTCACAGTCAGAGAATTGTGGAGTGGCAAACAAACAAGTCTCAGCTGGAAAACTATTGATAAGCCTTTAATGGGATGGCCGAGGACACGGTGTTGTCTGTGAGGGTTAGCGGTGTCTCACTAGTTGTGTTCTGGCTCAGAGTGGGAATAGTAGAGTTCATTATTTCTGTTATGTTATGTACAGTACTCCGATCATGGGAGGCTAGTTATGGGGATAACAGGCACATTATCAGACAGTCTCTCATAGAGTTGCATTCGGTGGTTCACACAAAAAGCAACTTGCTGTGTGAAGTGGGTTAGAAAGTTACAGGAATTGTTGGACACAGCCTCCCAAATCTGACGTTGGAAAAGTGTGTGTGTGTGTGTGTGTGTGTTTGTGTGGGGGGTTTACTTTTCCTGCTTGGGCCGGAGTCGATAACGTTACTCGCTCCCATCGCCGCCACTCTCACTCTCTTGCTTCACCACTCACTTCCCACACACACTCTACGCACGGACCCTGCGATACCTGGCTCTAGAGAGGGCGATTCACGTTTTCGCATCGGCCAATGTAGCTCTCCCAACACGCTTGGCACACGGGAGAGGCTTCAGTTAGTTGCAATCTCCTCACCTCACCACTAGATACCGCCAGATACTACACACTGAACCTTTAACAGTGCTACAGTAAATGCAAGATTGGAAGCATTTCTATTGCTTCCGCACGGCTCTCAACATGGCAGTGGCTGAGCCAGTAGCTGAGCCAGTGGAGGGGACCAGAGGGTGGGTGCTACACTTCTGCAATGTCGCCGTCTGTCGGGACGGCGTTATCAGCTGTAACCGCCGTATGAGAGCAGAGCTAGCCAGTGGGGCATGCTCACATGCACGGCGATGTCAACAAAGCGAGGAGAACCTCGGATTACAACACCCAGGGAGAGCGACTTAATTCTCTGCTCAATAGACATTACTCCTCTATATCTTTACATAGCAAATACTGGTTTGATGCAGGAATGTTAATAATTAACCGTTAACCGATATTAAGAATTTTAACCGATTAACACTATCGGTTAAACGGTTAAAAAAAGATTGATAATTAATTAAAAAGCTGAGCAAAACTCAGAGGAGCGGCTCGTCACTTCAAGGAGAAAAGCTGGTCCACTTTAACAGCCCACTTTAAGAGAGTCTGAGCCGGAGTTGCAGGATACAGGAAGTGCGCTCCGGTCTCGAGCTCGCTTGAGCTGAGGAGTTGTAGCATTTATTCACCCACAAATAAACTGTGCACACACTGCTACAGCTACGTACGCACCGCTGAATGCGACGCACTTATCTTGTCGGTTAACGGTTAATGATGATCGGTTATCGGTTAAAACATTTTTTCAAAATTAGCATCCCTAGTTTGGAGCTATATTAATGCTCTGGATATCGTATAGAGAACCTTTAAAACTACTAAAATCATAAATGATAACAGGTGAAAATGAAACTACTGGTTAATGTGAGTACAGCCATCTCCCATGAGATTCAACAAGACAACGTTTCCCAAGGAGAGGATTGACTGGAAGTCAAACAGCAGAACATTGCAGGTACTGATTTCCAAAGTCTGGCGTGTGCAGTCAGTCACAGGTTATTTTGCATTTGGTTTAACAATGTTTTCGAGTGCCACTTAAAGGGATCAATGCAACAACCTGCCTCACCGTGTCGATTTCTTTATTGCTGGTGACAAATGAAGCAATCAAGACAAATAACATTCATTTATTATATGACTGAATGTTAATGGGGAATCTAGGAGATGTGTGATCAAATTTATCTTCCACCTACATCGTCAAAATGTCAGCCTGGAGGGTTCTTGACCCTGAGCGGATGCACAGGCGCTGAACCATTGCGAGGGAGGAAACGTTTGGCATTTCCATTCAGGGCAGTTTAGTGACGGGGAGATGAAGCGACCAGGCCTGAGACCAGTGCAATCAGGCCTTTTTGGTAGTGTATTGTATTGCATCCTCAGAGTAATCGTCCAAGATTTTCATTTCCCCCTGCCTTCCTCCTGGGCCTACTTTCAGCTGTCTTGAATGTTTTTCTATCACTGATGGAGACGGGGGGCTTTACGGTTTACAGGGTAATTGGTATGTGGCTGTTTGAGCTCGTGGATGGAAATATATGGTATGAATCACGACGTTATTGCCGTTTTTATGAACACTAATACCAACGCGCACATTGCAGTCAGGGCAACTTTGGTCCATGTGTCTCAGAAGCTACAAATCATTATTATATTGGGTGTTTTCGTTGTCTTTGCAATGAGCAGGTTGTTATTTATGCTAGATATTATGAGGAAAAACCTTGAAATATGATCCGTGCTATTTTCTGATGAGTCCCCAAATTCCACAAATGAAGCACCTCATTAAAATGAAATCTTCACCGCTCTCGCATTTCTCTCCCTTGAACTTTCTTTTGGATTATTATGAATTCCCACAGTTTACTTTTTCTTATCTTCCTCTCACACTGTCATTCATCTCCTCCGAGGTTTTGCTGACTTGAAGGATTTATTCACAGCTCAAATTCAGTCTCATGGCGAAATGTGAATATCGGCTGTGTCCCTGGAGCAGCATGGTCACACCTGGATACACTTCCCTCCATCTCTGCCTATCATCTGCATCCTTATTTCACATGAGCATGACTCAAAATCACCTCACTGAATGCTCTATAAAGAATAAGTAGGGCCTGACTAATGCAACAACATCAAACTTTATACTACTAATAATAATAATGTCACCGGATTTCGGTCATTTTTGCAGACAAATCAAAAAGTTTTTCCTTCAGCCTACTTTGTTACAAGATAAGTGTGGAGGTGGTGTTTGCCATGATGGTCCACTGAAATACCTTGAGTCCTTTAGAATGCATAAGGTAGGGTATTTAAGTAAAAATAACATACTTCACATAGCACTTATGAAACAAAACAGTGTAATAGAGGCTGCAGAAGAGTGTTCCATCTTCCAGTGTAGGCGCTGTAAATGTGCTGCATGCTGTGTACCCAAATTAAATACTGCCGTCAGATAGGGATTCTGCTCTGCACAAATAATACAATAAGAGCAAGCAGCTATTTTGTAAAGAAAAGGATTGACTCCCCATATTGTCTTTTTGGTACATTTCAGTATAAAATAAGAATATGGCAAAGCTAGGCTGTACCAAAGATGCTCTATAACAAAGATGATGCATTACAAGCTCCGGTTTGAAATGGTATACACTTCCTGTCTTCTTAGTGGGCGTGGTCATGTGTTCACCTCTCCCTCCAACCACTCGTATTTTGAATATAATTGTCAAGAGACAAAACACATAATAAACAAAGTTAAAGATGAATTTGACTGATAGCATTATTTCTATTTTTAAAAACAATTCTATAGATATCGCAATATCGTTATTGTGAATAAACACGATAATCGTGTATTGAAAATCTGATATTGTGACAGCCCTACGTTCAATAGTAATACACTTTTACTAAACAAGTGAACAGCGCTCTGTGCAGTAGCAGGGGGCTCATTGACTGCAGTTTACTTTTACGTTACAACCAAACTCTTCTTCACTTCCCTGGAGTCAATGAGCGATGAGCCGTTCTCAACAACGCTGCAAGCAGTAATACCTGGAGCCAAGCAATCCACCCGTTTTAAACGGCCACACCTCAATCGGGCACTACTCTAGTGTCATTCATTTGCAGGAATTTGGTAATAAAGCAAAATATTGTACAAATTCAAATTGTAACCTGATGATGTCACTACTGTATATAAAATGTTGAGGGATCACCAAATTTAATGACAATCCATACATTAGTTGTTGAGATATTTCACCTCATAGTGGCGCTAGAGGAAAAGTCACCAAACGACTTTGGTGTCTTAAAGTCAGTAGGATTCATCCTCTGGGGAACATGACTGTCCGCACAATATCTCAGCGACATTTGTTGAGATATTTCAGTCTGGATCAAAGTGGTGGGAACCATTGACATTGCCATCCCTAGAGCCAAAACACTGGTAAACATGAGTATGCTGTGTGCATTTTACTACATACCACATTATGTCTTGATACAGAGGTCTGAATTTTCCAACAGTTACTGTCTCACTGCCAGTTTCCTAGTGTTAAATCTAGACAGCCACAGAAAATAACAAGTACTTGAAAATCAATTTAGCATACTATTACTGAAAAAACTGGGACATAGTCCTCTCTGTGAAGGTTTATACAAAGACATTGATGCCTGAGAGAACTTCAGTAAAATGTTGAAGGAGCTGATCACACTGACTTTGCCTTTGGCTTTTAGAGTGCTCCAAAGGAAAAGCACTGGAGGGAAGTGTCGACTGTCCTTCTTTATCCCCAGAGAGCGAGGGCAACATCTTCCGTCAGACACTAGAATCGGCAGGTCAGACAGTCCGACACAATCTTGAAGTATTGCCAATTGTCTCTCAGGTCACACAGTCTGTGTCCTGTTTGTATCAAAATGGGCACACACCTGGATCAAAGTCCGTAAAAGAGTTTGTTTTGTAAGAACGATCAAACGCTGTGTATTTCTCTTTAACCAGCAGTTCGATGTTCAGTAAAACACAAAACAAATACAAAGTGGAAATTAGGACCCGGCGCACAGTGACCCAGAAAAACAAACAATAAACCCAGTTTTCAAAAGACAAGTGAGTGAAACTTGGATCATCCTCCAGATTGTTAAACTGACAAATACCAGTCCAGATGTGCTCATCGAGAGCAGTAAAGAGCAAATAGCTTTCTTTTAGGATCTGATGACATGTCAGGTCCTTACAAATATAGACAGGTAATCTGAAAAAATCATGTCCCTCTGTGTCCTCTGGTGCTCCTAATGGCATCTGCAAGATTTCACAGACCGGAGGAAAAGAACCAATCAGAGCCGAGCTGGAATCTTGCCGTCTCTGAGCAGCTGTCAATCACTTCCAAACTCCGATTAAACGGTCAACCTAGGCAGCGCTGATAAAATATGAATCAATATTCTGTTACTGTAATGTCTATTTCTCACCTCAAATGTTTTCAGAAACATCTTGTAGTGTACTGTTTAGCTGCAAAATGAAAGAGTTGAATGAACAGCCAATAGGAACGCCAACGTGATTGGTCAAAGTCTCCCGTCACATGCTAGATTTTTTAAAGCCTGAAAACAGAGCCATGAGGAGGTGCAGAAGTCTAGTTATCTCTCAGAGCACTTCAATTACTATATGCTGAAAAAATTCTGCCCTCTTTAAGCGCTTGCTGGAGAGCTGTCATATTTTCTCCAGGCAGAGCAGAGACTTCAAGAGTGTCAGCCCGGGTCTCATTTCACCTCCTGTCGGAGAGGAAAGAAAGATACAGTACTCTCAGTCCTCTCTCTCTCTCCTCATCAATGCAACGACCGGCCTGTCAGCAGGGTACGGGACAAATCAATGTGTGCCTTTACAGGAGAACGTCTTTGATGAGCTGAGGTTGTCTAAACCTCTCGGCTGGATATCAAGGCACGAGATGGGCCTGATGCACACTTAAGGGCCTGATACAGACTTAAAGTGATTCACCTGCTCTTAAAATAGACAGCTCTTGAGTTTATTTACTCTTTGAGCTGAAGCAACACAAACTTTTACTCAAGAAATGTATTAAAGTAGCCAATTTTTCATGTCCTATGCAGGTCCATCATCATCACTGTGTTACGATTACCTCATGTCTCGACCGCAAGCGTCTCGACAGCGTTGACGTGACACTGAAGCAACTGTCTATACGGTTTTGTCTGGTACGCAAATTTCAAAGCGACGAGCCGCAAAAGAGCATACAAACTTTCTGTGGAGTGTGCAGTTTTCCTGATCTATTTTACCTTCAACATTGATGCATATGATTAATTTGCGACAGGTTATACAGCTTTCCCTGAGCCTGAGCAAGGCCTGCACTAATTATGTTGACCACTACATGATGATCTCACACTAAATAATGAGTGTTCTCCCGCAGCTGAGGAAGTTTGAGAGAGAAACATTTTGAAGAAAACTTTATTTTTATACCACTTTTCAAGTGGAACAAAGCAATAAATGAGAAAACATGCCATCGGAAACAAAACAATCAAAGAACAAGGTAATATAATGATAAAATAAAGATAATATTATAAAAGTTTAATAATTAAAAGGATAAAATAATTATGAGACCCTGAATTATGTATTAAAGTAGTAAAGTAGTTGTGTTTATTGGCCATAAACCTCGCGTTAACATGCATATTATCGGGAAAAAATAGACTTCAAGCCTAAATAAATGCTTCAGGTCAAGGTTACGCCCGTGAGACGCAGCTGAGATGAGAGTTTGCACGGAGCTGGTGTAGATAGTTGCATAGATTAACATGAGAGCGTATCTGTTGCGTCAGACACGCGAGTGAAAAGGCATTGGATACGCTTGCAGTCTAGACATGGGGTTAGGAGTAAAATTGTCCCATTTATTAGTGATACAAAGAAAAGTCCTTTATTCATTCATTCTCCTTCTTCCTGTTTTTCCTGTTGAGTGGGTGTTTGGAGAGGTGTTGACCTTGACAAGACAACCGTGTGCACCCACTCACAGTCTCAGCTCTAATCTGTCACCTGGCCAGAGTTTCTCCCCAAGAACTTTAAATCTTCCTCCTTTATCATTGGCACCAAGAAAGACTCCTTTCTAACATAATTTTCACATTCTACTGCACACTTACATCTCCAGATGTTTCCCAATGAATGATATACAGTTTTACCCATGCAGTCTCAAAGGTATTCCCCCAAAACGGTATTAAGGCTGTCAATCCATTAAAATATTTAATCACATGATTGTCCATAGTTAATCACGATTAATCACAAATTAATCGCACATCTGTTCAAAATGTACCTTAAATGGAGATTTGTCAAGTATTTAATACTCTTATCAACGTAGGAGTGGGCAAATATGCTGCTTTATGCAAATGTATGTGTATATTTATTATTGGAAATAAATTAACAACATAAAATAATGACGAATATTGTCCAGAAACCAACACAGGTACTGCATTTAGCATTAAAAATATGCTCAAATCATAACATGGCAAACTGCAGCCCAACAGACAACAACAGCTGTCAGTGTGTCAGTGTGCTGACTTGACTATGACTTGCCCCAAACTGCATGTGATTATCATAAAGTGGGCATGTCTGTAAAGGGGAGACTCGTGGGTACCCAGAGAACCCATTTTCATTCACATATCTTGAGGTCAGAGGTCAAGGGACCCCTTTGAAAATGGCCATGACAACTTTTCCTCGCCAAAATTTAGCGCAAGTTTGGAGCGTTATGTAGCCTCCTTCACGGCAAGCTAGTATGTTCTTCTGATGTTTCTAGTTTCATATGATGCCAGTATCTTCACTCTAGCTTTAAAACTGAGCCCGCTACAACTGCAGAAAGATCAATTGCGTCAATTGAATTAGTGGCGTTAAAAGAAATTTGCGTTAACGCGTTAACTTTGACAGATATAATCATAATATATTTTTATAAATATTAAAGTAAGCATAGCACAGCCTACATGGAAAAGCAACAGCATTTGGCAGGAGGAAACTGGTTGTAGAGGAGATTCAGAGGCAAGCTGGAAGGAAGTGTGGGGCATGCAAGCAGGCAAGATTAGATTCATACTATAGTGGGAGCAATTTATGATGTGCTTCCACCGCCCCAAAATCATACTAAATTGACAGGCTGGGACCTAACATGTCCTTTCTATTCAGGTATAACTTCACTTCGGCACATTCTTTCAGGGTGTAAAATAAAGCCAGTCCCAAGGACGACATAACGTGTTTAGTAGCATCTACTGAGAGCAAGCACTTAGAAGTAAACTCACTGGATTCAAAAAAGGAAACAAGATGGGTATTAGATTGTTTTTGAACAAGTCAGGCAACAAGCAGTATTGAACAGGCATGATGCAGAGCAGCCAAAGGCACACAGGGACTTGAAAGGTAGATTTAGGAGAAAACAGCTCATTGTGCCTCAGGAGATAGCTAACACTAATCTAAGACCAGATCTGGTGTTGTGGTCAGAAACACAGCACGGTGTGTGTCTCGTGGAGCTGACAGTACCATGGGAGGATGCAGCAGAAAGGAAGAAGCCTAGATACACAGACTTGGCAGCGGAGACAGATGAGCGTGGCTGGAAACCCAATGTCCATATAAATGTCATATAGATATCTGGCTGGGTCATACCGCTATTTGCTCTTTGCCCGGATGAGAGTAGGAGTTAAAGGCAGTTTATGACAGCACAGCCTGATCATGGGTCGAATCATCATTTAACATGAATACTGGACTTGCATCGCAATGCTTACCCTTTTGGCACAAATTACCATATATTGATAACAAAATGATTCATGTGCAATACTAATAGCACTAGTAATAATTTCTGTTGCATTACTGAGGCAGAGGGACAGCATTTCCTTCCTCTCCTGCACACATTTTTTTCTGTCTGAGCTTGTTTGCTTGTTGACAATTCAGCCTTTTAGCAGATAATAGCTGTTTCATATTGAAATGATGTACTAATAGAGTGTGTGTCTAACAGTCTGCAGCTACTGTATGTCAAGGTCAAGCTGCCGAGTATCAGCTCTTTGCTGAGTGAGCGTAGGAGTTAAAAAGGCAGCTTAAAGGTAAGTTAAGTCAGTGCTAAAGAATGATGTAAAGCTGTACTTTGGCACAGTGGTGCTTTGAACTGAACGTCAACATCAGCTGCTAAAAGATTATCTGCATTTTCTCACACAGTATAGGTTAATGTACTTGCTAAGGTTGGCTGTGAGGTATAGACATATGGTAGAACTGCCATTATAGTGATGCTACTGTCAACTCAAGGTACATATTGTGATCATATCATGATTTACTCCTGTGATTCTCAGCCCTTTAATATAAAATGATTGGCCACTAGACGCAGATGGAAGTCATACTGTGGGTACATGAAGCTCTATAAAAAGTCTGGATATTTCCCGCTACTATACTTATAAATATCTCATTAAACGCTCCAAGTCTGTGTTGTACCAGCAAAACAAAAGTGCTCTTATAAAATATTTAAATAGAGTTCAGTTTTGGTGCATGCAGCAGTGCTCATCGATGGAGGGGAGAAGCTGGCCCACATCAGCGATAAAATTATTTACCTCTTACACTGAGCAGTTTTATTCCTTAAAGATGAAATATAATGTAACTAGTACATGCAGCCATGTGCAGGAAGTCGAATATCCATTCTAGAGGGTGAAGAGTGTGTTGATCCAGAGGAAAATATTGTACATGTGTGGTATATATCACATACAGTAGGTGTAGGAAGGGTCTGAAATTAAAAAAGACCTATTATGCTTTTGTGCTTTTTCCCTTTCCTTTAGTGTGTTATATAATGTTTTAGTGCATGTAAAAGGTCTGCAAAGTTACAAAGCCCAAAGTCCACGTCAAAGGGAGTTACTCTCCCCCACAGACACACTGCTCCTGAACTGCCTGAAAAGCCTTGATTGAAGTCCTGCCTCTTCTTCCGTAAAGTGGTGATGTCACCAAGTAATACTTTTGCATAATAACTGCCTAGCAATTAGTTTGGCCCCTCAAACAAAGCTAGTTAGAGCGGAGTTCGAAGAGTTTGGTTCGGTTGACCAATCACAACAGAGTGGACCAGCTGTTTCAGACAGAGGGTGAAAAGAGGTGCTGCAGCACAGCCGATATGAGACCATATGACAACCGATCTAACTTCAGACCTTGGATGCAGGTGTTATAGGAGAGGTTTTGATCAATTACACTTGCATTCATTGGTTTAAAAAGGTTCAAACACTGCTTGTGCAAGCATACAGTCTTGCATTTCGTCAGCTGAAGCAACAGTCAGCAACTCCTTTGAATTCATTAGAATTTATGTTTTTTAAATGAAGTTATTAGCATTTCTTCTGTTGGCGCCTTATATTAAAGCTTCCATTTATCCTATATGGTTTTATTTATTTATTCTGCAAACACCCCTGGGGCATCGTTCAGCTTGTGAAACATTCATGTTTCATACATCATATTAAATCTGATTTGGCCCCTTTTAAATCAACTACTCAGCCTCCGTTGTCAAAACTGGGAGGTAAACTGCCCTCAAATCTGAATTAAGCCTGTGTTTGGGTTAATGATTTTCTCCTGCTTGGAACAAATAAGAGCCAGGTTCTCAAAATAGCTCCCGGCTGAGACAAAGAGGAAATTTAATTATACTAGAAAGAGGGGACGCGCCATTGTTTCCATAAGAAGAACAGCTTAGGTGCTAAATATTTAGTCGGATCCCACGTAAAAGCACAATGTGCCAAAGCCTCAGAGGGCTCCTTCAAAAGACTATTTCCATTGGCTTAATCTTTTTGAATATACCCATTTATGCAATCAGGAGGCAGATCTGCAAAGTGCTTTTCTTACAGACAACACCTCGACTGTGTACCACAAAGACATCGCCCTGCTTCTGTTTTCTTGCCTCTCATCATCCACTTTTTGTCGAAGTTATTCAGTGGAAAGGTAATTCAGTTTGTGCCCTGATTATTATTGGATTAGTGTGTTCTCTAATTCTCTCCAGTATCGGATAGAGAAAATAAAGATTAATCTCAAAGTAAAGGATGAGCCAAGGAAATGATTAACTGGCTGTGCATTTGCCCAGTCTGGTGGAGGCCAAGTCAATAAGCAGACAGAGTGGAGGGCAGAGAGAGAGACTGCATTTAACTAATACTTGACCTTTGCCTCCTTCCACTTTCGTGCAAGTGTAAGGCTATAGCTGAGCCTCGTGGGAGACTCTAACTGATAAATAAACAGCCAAACCGCAGCTGACTGCTGCTCTTCATGCACCCTCTCCACCTTTCCAACCCACATCTTTGTGTTTACATGTGACAGAAGGGACGGCCACCAGGACAGCTGTATTCTAGATACAGTAATCTTTACGGACAACCACCGTTTTGGACAATGGGCCTCAGGCAAGAACCACTTATACGAACACATTTGTTCTTAAGTGACTTGTACAAGTAATTTAAGAGAACTTGTCGCATTCACCAATTTTTTCATATTTTGAATTGTCTCTTGGGTACTAACACAACTTCTGAGTGATCCAGACCTGCCGTTTGTGTTTGTTTCGGCTCGCGGCGGCTGGCTGGTTGACGGATACGGATATGATGTCACGTCACTCAGACTACAACAATAAAAGAGGTAAATTCCTTCTACCTCCGCATAGGCTCAAATGGAGCAAATATATAGATTCTGGCATTAAAAAAAATTGATTTCAAAATCGTAAAAATAAAAAAAAAATCATGACACATAGGTGGATAAATTTTTTCCGCCACCCGTAGCCCATGGTACAAAAAAAGTAAGAGAAAGTTAAGAAAAAAATATGAAAATGTTCTTGCATGATGCCCACTGTTTCCTGGAGAGAATAGAAAGCTTTATCCCCCGGGATAAAATACACTCAACCTCCCCTCCATTTGCTCAAAAGTTCAGCCTTCTGCAGAAATCACCTCTCTGCTTCCTGTTGTGTAGTTTCTGCTTCAACACACCTCTTCACCTGTCATTATTGGCTGTGTTCAGTATCGGCTGATTCTTGCTCTTTTCCAGGAAGTCACTCACCGTCCTCCTTGATTTCCCACAGCCTTCCTGTTGTGATGACTGGTTTCAGTTTTTTTCTCAGCCCGCTGGCAACAAGCCTACAGTAAATAATCCATTCCTTTTAAATGAAACAAATATCCCAATTTTGCCCATAAACAGCATACCCTACATTCTTGAGGCAAGGGGGGATTAAGAGGGTAAGATTTTTAATACATTTCTAAGGCCATATGATTACCATATGCCGGAGATTTCTCACGCTTTAAAAACATCCTGGAATCTGAGGACGTGACGTGAGATGAAGCACAGCGGGAGAATTTAAGACTAATGCCTAAAGGGCTGTCTAACATGATTATCTGAAGAGGTGGCACGTCTGTAAGGAAGCTGATAACGAGACCTTTGTGTCGCCATGGTACACTGAGGCGTTTAGTATGTGGAGTTGATCTGCGGCGGATATTAAAGGAGAACGATTTGTATTCTTTTGGTAAAGGGCAACAAGACAAAAATCATTTGGATCTCACTGTCAGCCTGTCGTTGGTGATGAAATTGAGTGGCCATGCATTACAGGAAATTATATTTTCTTTTTTTTTGTTTCACTGAAGTTAAGGGATTCGTTGCTTTGACATCTTACACAACAAACCTATGAGAGCACACAAGATAGTTTTTAATAGTTCCCTCTCTTCATCCGCAATAATCAAACACTCGATTGGTGGCTGCAGGTTGGGGGTGGAAGAAGAAGAGTGTTGTTTGTTTGACAAGTCTGAGTGGGTGAAGACAAAGCACATATGCCTCCCACTCACCAGCCCCTTTCTTAGAGCCCATATTTTCTACTTCGTTGCTCAAAACACACACAGCAAATGTGCACGTTTCTGTGTCTGCATGGCTAAAAATGGTACATATTGGAAGAAAATGTTATAATAAACTAAATAAAAGTGAAAACATTACTTCCTCAATCCCTCACGTCTTTCCACCCACACATAACTCAGTCTACAATCTTGTCAGTACTGTACGCTCCACCATCTACTCTTTAGATGTTTTTTATCACAGCGCTCTGAGATTCATATCAGGAGAAAAACTCATCACCGTGACTTACATACAGGAATGCAGGTCGGCCCCTCTCTGTCAGTTACAGAGACCTCCTCAGAATATATTTATATAGCACTACCAGGAAAAGAAACAGGCCATCTATCTTCTACGGTACAGGAGTGTCTCATACTGGAGGTGCAAAAGAGTTCGACCACCCTGTGCAAATAAATGTTGAACCAATGAATGTCTTCTCCCTCATATTGTGCTCTTCTCACACCGGTCAACCCGACCTCCCAACCATTCCTTTCTCACCAAATTGCCCCTGGCTGCCACTCATCACCTGTAACATCCACCCACTGCAATCATGGCTCCCTCTCAAATGTCATGGTTTGCCTTGAATGTCCATCGTCTTGATAAACCGCTGAAGCTGGGTGTCATAATCATGCAGGTGGGAGAAAATGCCACTGAAACATGACCACAGAACGGATTTTAAATGTTCTCCTTATATATCCTTCGATAGGTTATTCACATGACTGAGATTATTAATTACAACAAGCCCAATCTGTTGTGTAAAAATAGATGTTAAAAGGTAAAAAAAAAAATGATGTATGAATTACTGGAAGTGGAGTTCCTTGGCAATATTTAGGTTTGGCTGTTTTATTCATACCTGAAGATATTACTGTACAACATATCCTCATACAACGTTTCGTAAGATATCTTCAAAAGTTAATCCTCATTTTTCGTGCGTTTTCCTAGAAATGTCCAGCAACACATGATGAACGTGTCAATTTCCACTCCAGTATTTTTCTAAATAAACTTCCGTCTACTTAGTTAAGTTTAAGCAAAAAAAACTACTTAGTTAGGTTTAGGAAAAGATTGTGATTTGGGTTAAAATAACTCAGGAAGTGGTGTTATTTAAGTACAGAAGTTTCGTGACAAATGAATCAACGTTAACTTCTGGATTCACACGAACACCGGTCTCCTGGTGAATGTTTTTGACCTACCCATCCACCTCCTCCCTATGCAGCGTTTGTCGCTCTTTATGCTTCCTGTATCACTATTATCTGGATTAAATACATATTGATTTCATGGGATATATATATGAATTACAGTGCATTACTTTTCGTAGGTAAATGGTGCAAAAGAACAGCCTGTACTGTAACATCATCACTTATTCACTGGACATCCTGTTCAGTCTGTTTTGTGTCAGTGAATCTGTCCTTTCAAAGCTCCTTGATTTAGAATATTATTATATAATTTACACCAAATAAGGGTATGTTCTGATTTATTGCTCAGATCCTTTTTTATTGTGAGTTCACATTAGGATTTTTAATGAGGCCAACATCTGAATTAGAGTCACTTTCTTTACTGATCTAAATATGCAAAAGAATAATACCAAAGACATGTAGCCCACACACATGTTTGTCAGCTCATTGTTTTCTGTCATTGTTGATATTTGTCTGTTTACATACAGTACATGTGTCCATGTCTTCTCTTGTATGTTTTGTCATTGTCGTTGTCTGTTTATATGTCGTTAAGATGGCCAGCTTATTCGCCCCTACTTTTTTTTTTTTTTTTTAAGTAATATGGATTTGATTAAGATTATGATTATCACTTTTTCTTTACTTTTTCCTTAACTGGCTATTCAAAAAATTAAATTCACATTTCATCCAACCACTTCGTTGGTTCAAGTCTTGAGCTATTTTACTGCTGCAGCAGCCACATTCATCACCAGCCATCTGTTTTTGCAGGCTTTTAAACTACAACATGCAGCAGCTAGTTTAGCCCGCACTGAAGCAACATTCCTAATAATTATACAACACCCGACTGTCCCTCCACTGAACACCTTCATCGTAGCTGCCCTCGGTCTGAGCAAACAGTCACAGCTAAATTCTGGAATGCAAATTATAAATGTGATGCTGTCACTGACGGTCTAAATATATATGAAAGAAGCCTAAATCAGAACACAAAATTACATTTAGTCATGGTGTCAAAATAGATCACAGTCACATAGAGGAAAAAATAGCATTTGGTTTGAACCTGCATTATCCTGTGTGATATTTTTCAGTGAACTGTGAGTGTATACGGTGAGTTACCATGAATCTGTTTCATTCAATGTGTGCCACTCCATCCTGCAGCATGCTGCCAACCTCCGTGCACCTTTCCCCTC